>NC_134698.1:37481854-37739354 GCF_050947455.1 Rhinoderma darwinii
ATTGAAAACAGAAAAGCACCACGTGCTTTTCTGTTTACAAACATACAGAGTGTCATAATGATGGCGGCTGCACGAAAAATCACGCAGCCACGCATCATACGCGGCTGACACACGTAGCTGTTAAGTACCTTTTGTGAGTGTAAATCCGGCCTAAGTCCCATTGTCACTCAAAGTTGCTTATCCTTGGCTTTTCCATGTAATATAAGGCTGGATTCACACGAGCATGTTACGTCCGTAATGGATGGAATGTATTTCGGCCGCAAGTCCCGGACCGAACACACTGCAGGGAGCCGGGCTCCTAGCATCATAGTTATGTACGACGCTAGGAGTCCCTGCCTCGCTGCGGGACAACTGTCCCATACGGTAAGGCTGGGTTCACATGACCTATTTTCAGGTGTAAACAAGGCGTATTATGCCTCGTTTTACGTCTGAAAGTAGGGCTACAATACGTCGGCAAACATCTGCACATTCATTTGAATGGGTTTGCCGACGTACTGTGCAGACGACCTGTCATTTATGCGTCGTCGTTTGACAGCTGTCAAACGACGACGCGTAAATTGACTGCCTCGGCAAAGACATGCAGGACACTTCTTTGCAACGTAATTTGAGCCGTTCTTCATTGAAGTCAATGAAGAGCAGCTCAAGATTACGGGCGTAAAAGACGCCTCGCATAATGCGAGGAGGAGCTTTTATGTCTGAGACGGCGCAGCTGTTTTCTCCTGAAAACAGTCTGTCTTTTCAGATGTAAAAACCACTTCTCGTGTGCACATACCCTAATCATGTTTTCAGTATGGGACAGTAGTTCCTTGGAGAGGCAGGGACTCCTAGCATCGTACATAACTATGATGCTAGGAGCCCGGCTCCCTGCAGTGTGATCGGTCCGGGACTTGCGGCCGAAATACGTTCCGTCCATTACGGACGGAACATGCTCCTGTGAACCCGGCCTAAGTCGAATGCTACTTATTGCTGTGGTGGATTTCTTTTCATGGTGCAGACAAAAATACACGTGGAAAATTTTGCGTAGCATGTGAACTGGGTTGCGGAAACCTCATATGCATGGGATGCAGAATCATCGGCATGTCATCGGATTCCGTATCAAATCCAACATGTGTGAACGGGGCCTTTGGGTGAATTAAAAAAAACTCTGTTAGGCCAAATCCACACGATACTTATTACGTGCAAATTTGTCGCGGGTATTTTCGTGTGGCAAATCCGCAGTGTAATACAGTACCAGCAAAGTAAATGAGATCAAGAAATCTCATCTACATGTCGCAATTCTGCACAAAAATGAACCTGCGGTGCGTATTTAAAAATAGGATACATGTCAATTTATCTTGCGTTACTGCTTGCGAACTGTTTCTGACTAGTTTAAAAATAAAATAAAAAATCTGCAGCATAAAACCTGCACCTATTTCCGCATCAAAATGTAAAAACTTATCAAAAACGCACTATTAGGTGCAGAATTACCTGCGGTTTTGATGCAGATTTTGTGCACCAAATTCCTCAGTGTGTGCGTTATAGAATTTGCTAGGGATTTACAGTAAATTAACCCTTTACATTGTAAAGGATGAAATACGTTACAATTCTGCAACATAATAAGCATGCAGCTGATTTAACCCCTTCCCTCCTCAGCCCCATTTTTCGGATTTTCACTTTTGTTTTTTCCTCCCCACCTTCTATAGCTATAATTTTTTTTATTTTTCCGTCTATATAACCTATCTATGTGAGGGCTCATTTTTTGTGGGACAAGTTGTAGTTTTTCCTGCCACAATTTATTGTACCGCATAACGTACTGGGAAGCTGAAAAAATATTATTTGTGGGGTGATATGGGCAAAAAATAGCAATTCCGCAATTTTTTTGTGGTTTTGTTTTTACGGCATCCATCAGGCGGTAAAAACGACATATTCACCTTATTCTATAGGTTGATACAATTACGGCGATACCAAATTTATATGTTTTGTTTTATGTTTTACCACTTTAAAAAATATATATATATTTGAAAAAATTAAAAAAACATTTGTGTCGCCATATTCTGAGAGCGATAACTTTTTTGTTTATCCATAAATTTATCGATGTGAGGGCTTACATTTTGCAGGGCAAGCTGTAGTTTTCACCAATACCAGTTTGGGGTATATGCGACTTTTTGATCACTTTTTAGGAGCACTAAGGTGACCAAAAAACAGAAATTTGCGTGTTTTATAAATATATATATATATATATATATATATATATATATATATATATATATATATATATATTACATTCACCCAGCGGGTTAAACAACGCTATATTGTGATAGTTTGTACTTTTAAGGACGCGGCGATACTAGTTACGTTAACTTTTATTTTTTTTAACATTGATTTAGGGAAAAAATGTGAAAAGGTTTGTTTTTTGAACTTTTAATACTTTATTATTTTATTACTTTATTTTTTATATTTTTTTGGAACATAAAAAAACTTTATTCAACAGTTTTTTACGTAAACTTTTTTTATTAGTCCCCCTAGGGGACTTGAAGAAGCGATCCACTGCAATGATCATCCACTGCATGAAGAAATATCAAAGATAGGAGCAGCACTGTGATTCCTCGCCTGTTAAGGCCGGTGCTATGCTTTCAAACAAGGAGTGACCTCTCCTTGTATAACGTACATCCAAAAAAGACAGAACGAAGCAGCACTCAAAAAAACTTGTGTTTATTCATCCAACATCCACTACAACGTTACACCCTCTCTATGAGGGCTTTTCCAAGTCAAATGTGTTTCAACATATATGTGTATATATAAGGGGCAAAGCCCAGACAATCAGTGTTACAAATTAGCATATAATAATAAAACAATGCACCATTATAAAAAAATAAAATAAATATATAGTGACCAGTGAAACAAATCTCGTATTATATATATAGGTTATATCAAAATGCAAATATACATGTAATCAATGCAGTATAAATAACATACAAAAATCCGTTTTACCCTAAATTACACAAACAAGGTGCAGTTAATTAAAAACAAAATCAGCTGGCACTCACCAATCTATAAGGAAGAAATATAATGATTGAACTCATATGTAACACACGCTGTAAGTTTTCAGCGTTCTAAATATCAAACAGCGCATGCTCACAGGGAATGCACCCATTGGATCAAGGTGAACATCCCCACGGCAACATGGAACAACAAACAACAAAGTCCAACAGCATCTCGCGAGAGTCATCCAGCAGCACATGGGCATGATCCCCTATCGAGTGATGTATCGCCATCTTACAAAGGGGAATGCCAATATACTAATAGATCTATATATGAAAACCTAGGCTGCTCAACACACTCGGGGGATGTTTAAATGTAAATAACAAATATATAGATGTTAAAAGGCATTAGCCTTGAATAATCCATAAAATATCCACACATAAGGAAAAAAGGTCTGTTCAAACGCCAATTCCTCGTGGGTACGGAACAAATGGCAATCGATATCCGAGCACCAGACATATCTCTCATATTCCATAAGAGAATATCTTGTGTCAAGTATCCACAATATCAACCAGCGCATATATCATCCCCATCAAGATCTGTAGTGGATACTATTCAGGGTCACGATTAGCTCTTAAGGACACCAACGTCATACATATATATAAAAATATTTGATGCTTTGTATTTTATTATTATTTTATATTTTGTAAAGGAATGTAAGATCCGTATCCCATCTATAGCCAACCTAGACTCCACCGACCTTATTGTGGATATATATATATATAATACAAATATTACATTATTTTCTTTTTTTTTGAAACATAAAATTTTTATTGAAAATAAATTTTCCATGAAAATGTACAGATACAATTGATACAATTGAGTAACGATTGATTCACAAGCAAAGGTTAGGCAAGCCTATACAGTATCAGCTTCATTAACATCAAAAAGAAGAAACATTGCATGTGGTGCAAGCAGTATCGTACATTTAGATGGACTGGAACAAAAACAAAAGAAAACAAGAAAACCGAAATCTATAAACCCTGGTAATGTGAAATAAACCTGAGATGTCAGTTCCACTGACTTATAGAATTTTTAACATCTATAGGAAGTGTTAGTGTGAGTTTTATGCTATCAGATCTTGTGAGAAATGGTAGATTGGTTATATTTGCTCTTAAGCCACACATCCCATTTTTTCTGAAACACGGCAGATTTTTGGACTGCAGATGCAGACATACATTCTAACCAGCAACTATCATTCATACTCCGAACAATATCTCCTGTCTTGATGCAGGACTTTTCCTTCCAAGTGGAGGCTATTGAACGCCTGGTGGAAATCAGTAAGTGTTGAAGAATGGTTTGAAAGGAGGCTGGAAATAGATTCAAACCTATGGATAGAAGCGCTAATTCCGGCTTCGGTGTGATATTTGAGCCATAAAGCTCAGAGAGCAATTGGAATACTTTGAGCCACACTGTGTTGGCTTTTTTGCACTCCCACCACATATGAATAAAAGTACCTGTATGACTATCACATATCCAACAATTGGAGGACATAGTCGGGAAAATTTTTGACAATCTATTTGGAGTAAAGTGCCATCTATAAAATATTTTTCTTGCATTTTCTATATGGTTGGCACATCTAGAATGTGTCGTAGTAGCCATTAGGGCGGAAGACCACTGGTCATTAGTAAAAGATAGAGCTAAATCCGCTTCCCACAGCGTTTTAATATGACATAATTGATCCGAAATAGGAGTATTCAAAATTTTATAACACTTAGAGAAACCTTTATCAGATCTATTTGAATAAGTAATCCATCTTTCTAGTGGGAATGGGGAATGAAGGTCTCCCGGAGGAGGGGGGATTTTTTGTAATGCATGTCTGACCTGAAGGTATTTGTAAAAGTCCTCGATGGGAATATTGTATGTATTTTGCAATTCTGATAACAGAATGAAATCTCCATTATGCCACAATTTGTGGAGTTTATCCAACTGTTTTTCCTTCCAGCTAGTAAGATCGAGATTAGGAATTGCGATTTCCAACACTTCTAAAGAGCTTTTATAAATATTCATTTGAATTAGGTTCTTCTGGTGGGTTATAATAGGCCATAAGGATAATATGGCTTTTATAGTGGGCAACGGAGATCTGGGTACATATTGTAAATGCGAGACAGCGAGTAGAAAGTTTTTAAGGTGGGGAGTTTTCAAAGAATGCATTTCTATTTGAACCCATCGTTTGGACTTGTCATTAGACCACAGTGAACGTAATTGGTCCAAGATAGCTGCTATGTAGTATTGCAGTATGGAGGGACATCCTGAACCTCCCATTTTCGGGTGTAAATACAATATGTCTGCTTTGATTCTAGCTTTCTTATTGTTCCAGAGAAATCTGAGTATCAAATTTTGGAGTTGTTTTAGGTACGATATGGGAATAAAGATTGGCATATTACGAAATATATATAAGATTTTTGGAAGGATTATCATTTTTACTGCCGCAATTTTGCCCAGCCACGATATACCTTGTGTTCGGAGGTTGGCTATGTCTAGCTTGATTGTGTTCAGTAAAGGAGAAAAGTTAGAGTTAAACAATTTTGATGGAGGGAATGCGAGTTTAATTCCTAAGTAAGTCATTTCTGATTTAACCCATTTGAATTGGAATCTTTCTTCTAGAAGCTTTTTTGTTCTTTGGGGTATCCCTAGATTAAGAATTTGGCTTTTGGATGTGTTTATCTTGTAGTATGATACACTACTAAATTGTTTTATCATTGAGGTAACTGTCTGTAGTGAGGAATCAGGATTTGAGAGAGCAAGTATCACATCGTCTGCGAATAACCCTATTCTGTGGTCTTCTTGGCCTACTGAAATCCCAGAGAGATGAGGTGAGGATCTAATGGCTTGAGCAAATGGTTCCATTAATAGCGCAAAAAGAAGAGGGGACATGGGACATCCCTGTCTGGCGCCATTTGTGAATTTGAAAGGGGCGGACATAAACCCAGAAGAGTATACAGTTGCAGTCGGTGATGAGTATAGGGAGTGTATTGCTGATAAGAAGGAGCCCTTGAAGCCAAATTTCTGAAGGACCATTTTCAAATATCCCCAGTGGACTCCGTCGAAGGCCTTCTCCGCATCCAGAGATAGGAGCAGAGATGGCGTCCCACGAGAATGCACAACGTCAATTAAGTCAACAAATCTCCTCGTTCCATCAACGGTTTGGCGACCTTTTATAAAACCTACTTGGTCGGGGTGCACAATGGAGGGGAGAATGGAGATGAGTCTGTTCGACATCAGTTTAGCCATTATTTTAAGATCAGAGTTTAGTAGAGAAATTGGTCTGAAATTTGCCGGTGTATCTGGAGATTTCCCTGGCTTGGGGAGAGTGACAATTATTGCATGTAGCATCTCAGTAGGAGTGGAGCCGGTAGATACTATAGTCCTTAAACATTGTAGTAGATAAGGAGATAGTATGTGTGTGTAATGGCAGGGGGTAGGGAGACGGACAAGTGAGCCCTAATCTACCCGCCACTCTGTCCCTGCCTACTTGCAACGACCCGCCCTAGGCGACGGGGTACAACTGGGCGGCGGTCCCTGCGCTCAGTAAGTGCACGACAAACACTACAAAAATACAAAGGAACACAAGCAAGAAAAAGGGGCCGTTGCCCACGGCAACACCGTGAGCAACCAGAGTGGTGAACGAGCCGAGTCAAGCCAGGAGTGTGCGAGGTACAAAACGAAAAGCAGAAGAGTAGTCGGTAAGCCAGGGTCTGTATGGAGCAGGATCAAAAATAGCAGGAGCTGTAGCTGGGCCAGGAAACCACAAGGAAAGAATCACAAGCACCGAGGGACAGGAAGTGCAGGCTTAAATAGACCGAGGGCGGGAGCTAGCTGAGTCTGGCCAGGTTACGATAGGCTCTCCCACTCCTAAGCCTGCCAGCCTGAATGGTGGAAGCAGGAGTCAGTCTCAGGGATGTATTCTCAGGTGCTGACTGATTAGTTCTGGGAGTTAACCCCGAAGCTGTGCCTGGCAGATCCTTTACAGTACCCCCCCTTTTATGAGGGGCCACCGGACCCTTTCTAAGTGGACCTGGCTTACTGGGGAAACGCAGGTGGAACCTCCTGACCAATACCCCAGCGTGAACATCCGGGGCGGGTACCCAAGTCCTCTCCTCGGGCCCGTATCCTCTCCAATGGACCAGGTACTGGAGGGAGCCTTGGACCATCTTGCTGTCCACAATCTTCGCCACCTCGAATTCCACCCCCTCAGGGGTGAGGATGGGAACAGGGGGTCTCCTCGAGGGAACCAAGGACGGGGAGCAGCGTTTGAGGAGGGAGGCATGAAACACGTCGTGTATCCGAAAAGACGGGGGTAACTCCAGCCGGAAGGAGACAGGATTGAGGACCTCAATGACCTTATATGGCCCAATAAACCGGGGAGCAAACTTCTTGGACGGAACCTTGAGACGCAAGTTCCTAGACGACAACCACACCAGATTCCCGACCATAAACAGGGGGTTAGCAGAACGTTTTTTATCAGCCTGAGTTTTTTGTATGCTCTGGGACACCTCTAGGTTTTTCTGAACCTGGGCCCAGACTGTGCACACTTCCCGATGAACGACCTCTACCTCGGGATTGTTAGAACTACCAGGTGAAACGGAGGAGAACCGTGGATTAAACCCAAAATTACAAAAAAAAGGAGAGACCCCTGACGAGTTACTGACCCGGTTATTAAGGGAAAATTCGGCGAGGGGAATGAAAGAGACCCAATCAAATTGACAGTCAGAGACAAAACACCTTAAGTATTGTTCTAGAGATTGATTAGTCCTCTCCGTTTGGCCATTGGTTTCAGGATGGAAGGCAGAGGAGAAGGACAGATCAATCCCCAACTTCATACAGAAGGCTCTCCAAAACAATGAAACAAATTGTACCCCTCTGTCCGAAACAATATTGACAGGGACCCCATGGAGACGCAGGATGTGTTTGACAAACAAGGTAGCCAACGTTTTGGCGTTGGGTAGTTTCTTGAGGGGCACAAAGTGGCACATCTTACTGAAGCGGTCCACCACCACCCACACCACCGACTTGCCTTGGGATGGAGGCAAATCGGTGATAAAAT
Source organism: Rhinoderma darwinii (assembly GCF_050947455.1). Classification (NCBI taxonomy): domain Eukaryota; kingdom Metazoa; phylum Chordata; class Amphibia; order Anura; family Rhinodermatidae; genus Rhinoderma; species Rhinoderma darwinii. Next base: position 37,489,923 of record NC_134698.1, read on the forward strand.
CCATGGAGATATGTGTCCAAGGTCTCTGGGGAATGGGCAACGAACGCAGTAAGCCCGCTGGTCGGGACCTGGGAGTCTTGGACCTAGCACAAACCTCACAAGCGGCGACGTAGGCCTTAACGTCTTTAGGCAACCCAGGCCACCAATAATTTCTGGTAATGAGGTGTTTGGTACCCAGGATGCCTGGATGGCCAGATAGTGCGGAGTCATGATTTTCCCTAAGTACCCTTAGCCGGAATTGCAGGGGAACAAACAGCTTGTTCTCAGGAAGGTTCCCGGGAGCTGCACCTTGATCAGCAGCAATATCAGAGACTAAATCAGAATCGATCGAGGAAATGATTATACCTGGAGGCAAAATACAAGCAGGATCTTCCTCCGAAGGAGGGCTGGCCATGAAGCTACGCGACAGTGCATCAGCCTTAATATTTTTAGACCCAGCCCTATAGGTAACCAAAAAATTGAATCTGGTAAAAAATAACGCCCATCGAGCTTGTCTCGGGTTTAGCCTCCGGGCAGATTCTAGGAAAACCAGATTCTTGTGGTCGGTAAGGACCGTTACCTGGTGCCTAGCCCCCTCCAGGAAGTGGCGCCACTCTTCAAATGACCATTTAATGGCTAAGAGTTCGCGGTTGCCAATATCATAGTTACTTTCAGTTGGCGAAAACTTCCTGGAGAAGTAGGCACAAGGGCGGAGATGGGTGAGGGACCTGGTACCCTGGGACAAGACAGCCCCCACTCCCACCTCAGATGCATCAACTTCCATGATAAATGGCTCCATTTGGTTGGGCTGAACCAGCACCGGGGCCGAGACAAAGCACTTCTTAAGGACCTCAAAAGCCTGGACAGCCTCAGGAGGCCAGTGGAGGAGATCAGCACCTTTGCGAGTGAGGTCCGTAAGGGGCTTAGCGATGACCGAGAAGTTAGCAATAAATCTCCTGTAATAATTAGCGAACCCCAAAAAACACTGTAACGCCTTCAGGGAGGCAGGTTGGACCCATTCCGCCACAGCCTGAACCTTGGCGGGGTCCATGCGGAATTCATGAGGAGTAAGGATTTGACCCAAAAATGGAATCTCCTGTACCCCAAACACACATTTTTCGGTTTTGGCAAACAGTTTGTTTTCCCGAAGGACCTGGAGCACCTTCCTGACATGCTCAATGTGGGAGGACCAGTCCTTGGAAAACACCAGTATGTCATCAAGGTACACTACCAGAAAAACCCCCAGGTAATTTCTCAAAATCTCATTTATGAAATTCTGGAAGACCGCGGGGGCATTACACAACCCAAAGGGCATGACGAGGTATTCGAAATGGCCTTCGGGCGTGTTAAACGCAGTCTTCCACTCATCCCCCTCTTTGATGCGAATAAGGTTATACGCCCCCCGTAGATCCAATTTAGAAAACCATTGGGCCCCCTGAACCTGATTAAAGAGATCAGGAATCAAAGGAAGGGGGTACTGGTTCCTTACCGTGACCTTATTCAGGCTACGGTAGTCAATGCATGGCCTAAGACCACCATCCTTCTTCCCCACGAAGAAGAAGCCAGCACCTACCGGAGAAGAAGAGGGCCGAATGTAACCCTTGGCCAGAGATTCCTGGATATACACTCTCATAGCTTCACGTTCGGGACAAGAAAGATTAAATATCCTACCCTTAGGAAGCTTAGCTCCTGGTACCAATTCGATAGCGCAATCGTATTCTCTATGAGGAGGTAACACTTCGGAGGCCTCCCTAGAGAAAACATCAGCGAAGTCCTGAACAAACTCGGGTAGCGTATTCGCCTCCTTAGGGGGAGAAATAGAATTAACAGAAAAACATGACGTACAACATTCATTACCCCATTTGGTTAGCTCCCCAGTATTCCAGTCAAACGTGGGATTATGCAACTGCAACCAGGGAAGACCTAGAACCAAATCGTACGATAATCCCTGCATCAACAGTACAGAGCATTGCTCCAAATGCATGGAGCCAACAAGGAGTTCAAAAACAGGGGTATGCTGTGTAAAATAACCATTAGCAAGAGGAGTGGAGTCGATACCCACTACCGGGACAGGTTTAGGCAAATCAATCAGAGGCATAGCAAGGGACATAGCAAATTCCACAGACATGATATTAGTAGAGGACCCTGAATCCACGAAGGCACTGCCGGTAGCAGACCTACCACCAAAAGAGACCTGAAAGGGAAGCAAGATCTTAGTACGTTTCATATTTACGGGAAATACCTGTGCGCCCAAGTGACCTCCCCGATGATCACTTAGACGCGGAAGTTCTCTGGCTGCAATCTTACGCTTTGGACAGTTGTTCACTTGATGCTTGTCGTCCCCACAGTAGAAGCAGAGACCATTCTTCCTGCGGAATTCTCTACGTTGTTGGGGGGACACGGAGGCCCCAAGTTGCATAGGTATCTCTGAATCTTTCGGGGAGGAACGAAGCAACGGAGCTTCGGGAGGCATAATGGGGGAGTCGGAGGAGAAAACACATAAACGTTCACGTTGTCGTTCCCTGAGACGTCGGTCAAGTCGTACCGCTAAAGCCATAACCTGGTCTAGGGAGTCAGAAGAGGGATAGCTAACTAGCAGGTCTTTCAGGGTATTCGACAGACCCAACCTAAACTGGCACCTTAAGGCAGGGTCATTCCACCGAGAAGCTACGCACCACTTCCGAAAGTCAGAGCAATACTCCTCAACAGGTCTCTTACCCTGACGTAAGGTCACCAGCTGACTCTCGGCAAAGGCAGTCCTGTCAGTCTCGTCATAAATAAGTCCGAGAGCAGAAAAGAAACAATCAACGGAGGAAAGTTCAGGGGCGTCAGGAGCCAATAGAAGGCCCACTCTTGGGGCCCTTCCTGGAGCCGGGACATAATTATACCCACCCGCTGGTTCTCAGAACCTGAGGAATGAGGCTTTAAACGAAAGTAAAGCTTACAACTCTCCCGAAAGGAGAGAAAAGCCCTCCGGTCCCCTGAGAACCGGTCGGGCAACTTGAGGTGGGGTTCAAGAGGTGCGGTGAGGGGAACTACCAGGGTAGCATCAGGCTGGTTGACCCTCTGAGCCAGGGCCTGGACCGGTAGGGAGAGACCCTCCATTTGCTGAGCCAGGGTCTCACGGGGATCCATAGTGGTGTCAGGGACCAGGGGTAGACTAGGTATGGGCTTGTGATTATGTAATGGCAGGGGGTAGGGAGACGGACAATTGAGCCCTAATCTACCCGCCACTCTGTCCCTGCCTACTTGCAACGACCCGCCCTAGGCGACGGGGTACAACTGGGCGGCGGTCCCTGCGCTCAGTAAGTGCACGACAAACACGACAAACATACAAAGGAACACAAGCAAGAAAAATGGGCCGTTGCCCACGGCAACACCGTGAGCAACCAGAGTGGTGAACGAGCCGAGTCAAGCCAGGAGTGTGCGAGGTACAAAACGAAAAGCAGAAGAGTAGTCGGTAAGCCAGGGTCTGTATGGAGCAGGATCAAAAATAGCAGGAGCTGTAGCTGGGCCAGGAAACCACAAGGAAAGAATCACAAGCACCGAGGGACAGGAAGTGCAGGCTTAAATAGACCGAGGGCGGGAGCTAGCTGAGTCTGGCCAGGTTATGATAGGCTCTCCCACTCCTAAGCCTGCCAGCCTGAATGGTGGAAGCAGGAGTCAGTCTCAGGGATGTATTCTCAGGTGCTGACTGATTAGTTCTGGGAGTTAACCCCGAAGCTGTGCCTGGCAGATCCTTTACAGTGTGAGAATTTTATGTAATATTCATTTGGGAGACCGTCTGGTCCAGGAGATTTGTTGAGTTTTAAGGATTTTATCACCTCTGTGATTTCCCTATCCGATAGGTCTCTGTTCAGGATTTTTAGCTGGTCGCTGGAAAGTGAAGGCAATTTCATACCTTCCAAGAAGTCATTTATACCCTCTATGGAGGGTTGGGGAGTGTTAAGGTCGTCCTGTAAATTGTACAAAGAAGAATAGTAGTTGGCAAATTCGTTGGCGATATCGAGGGGGTTGAGGAGTTTGTTTTTGTTTTTGTCATATAGGTAAGGGATTCTAGACTTGGCGGCCTTTTTCTTTAACTTATTTGCCAAGAGTTTAGAAGCTTTATTGTTTTGCCAGTAATTTATCAGTTTAGATTTTCTAAGATGTAGTTCGTAATTGTTCTGAAGTATAAGGTGTAATTGATGCCTAAGGGATTTGATTTCTTCAGTTTGAGTAGAGGAAATTGTGGATTTATTTTTGATTTCTAAGATTGCCAATTTATCTGAAATTTCCTTGACTTTAACCAATCTGTTACGTTTTTCTAGCGCTGCTATTTTAAGGAAGTGGCCTCTTATAACAGCCTTGTGGGCACACCACAGAGTGGTTGTAGAGATGTTGTCAACATTGTTTAGTGAAAAATATTCCGAGAGCGCTTTTTCAATGGCAGATATGTATACATCATTATTAAGAAGGTAATTGTTTAACCTCCAAGGATGTTGGGGGAGAATTAAAGGATTCCTGAAACCTTATGGATACCGGTGCATGATCTGACCACGTGATTATATCAATTTTTGTGTTAGATACTCTTTGCAATAACCATTTGTCCACTAGTATTAGATCTATGCGAGAGTATGTATTGTGTGGATTAGAGAAAAATGTATAATCTTTTTCAGACGCGTGATTAACTCTCCATGCGTCGTATAGTTCCTCTGAATGTAATAAGCTTCGTAAGTCACAATTTTTATCTTTAGATTGAGACGGGTTCCTGTCTGAAACAGGATCTATAGTTCTATTAAAATCTCCACAAATAATTAAGTTGCCAGTTTTTTTTGATTGAACTAAATCAAACAGTTTTTTTGTGAATTTGTGTTGGTGAGTGTTGGGCGCATATAGATTGACTATGGTAAATGGCATATTGTTAATGAGACATATAATTACTAGATATCTACCCTCTGGATCAGAGATAATAGATGTCAACTGAAATGCAACAGTGTCCCTGATAGCTATCAATACTCCCTTCTTTTTGTCTATTGCATGAGAATAAAAGGTATGTGGGAAATGCCTATTGTACATTTTGGGAGCATCTTTTTCATTTAGATGGGTTTCTTGGGCACAAATGACATCACATTTTTGCTTAACACATTCTCTCCAAAACAAGGACCTCTTAAAAGGGCTGTTAAGACCCTTAACATTCAAGGTGCATATCGTAATAACCATTGGGGAGAGAGTACCACGTTATAAAGACACATCTGTGGGAATGACATATGACATTGCATTGCTTAATGACATTACATCTAGCATAAAAGAAGCTCAGGTTCAAGTATAATAATACATTTCTTAGAAAATACCATGGGTTTAAGACAAAAAAGAACGAAAACAAAAAACTGAACATTTGAAAAACTTCCCAAATATTCAAAAATTTTGGGTAAGAAAGTCTTGGTTCTAAGTGAACCCGTCTGGACATCCTAGGATAGTCTCTCGACATCGGGTGGACTGGAAGTTGTAGAACCAATAAAATTAGAAAGGTAAAAAGGACCGGAGATAAACTATGTATCAGCAGGATACATTAAGGTGGTGAGGTGAATAAAGCACGTAACTTTTCAGAAGATAAGCATAGCATCAATTGAAAACTTCGAATCAGAAAGATACTTATCAAACATCTGGACGAGGAGGAGATTCCTTGCGTTCTGTCTTGGACCATTCCTGTGGAATAGTATTGGGTTTCCTCATTTTTACTGCTGTGTTGTCGCCATCTAGTGACGGGTCCAGGGACCATTTCTTTAGTAAGTTAGCTGCTTCTTTGGGAGAGGAGATAGAGTGAGTTGTTCCGTTGTTCCTTATTAGCAGTTTGACTGGGAAGCCCCACTTGTAGGGAATGTTGTGTCGTCTCAGAACCTGAGTTGTTGAAGCAAACTCTCTTCTTCCAGCCAGTGTGGCTATGGATAAGTCAGCGTATAGTGAAATGTCCTGGAACCGTTCAGGCAGATTTTTTGTATTTGTATTTGCTGCAGCCCTGAGTAGATTATCTTTAAAGTGGAAAAAATGCAATCTAGCCAGAACATCTCTAGGGATAGAAGGAGCCAGGTGCTTTGGTTTGGGGACTCTATGAGCCCTGTCAATGAGTAGATCTCTTTCTGCTGCGTCTGGAAGCAGTGCTGTGAATAAGTCGGTTAAATATTCTTTTAGCTTGTCGTCTGAAATATTATCAGGGATATTTCTCAATCTAATATTATTTCTCCTAGAGCGGTCTTCTAGGTCAGCTAGTTTCAGCTTAATAAGTGTTAGATCATCCTCTGTAGCATTATGAGCGTCCACTAAGCTGTTATGGGCTGTGGTGAAATCCTCCATTTTGTCTTCTAAATGTGCTGTTCTTTCTCCTATAGCGATCAACTCAGTGTGGAGAGATGATATTGCACCATGAATATCAGCATGTATGGTATCTTTCAGCTCTTTTAGCAGACATTTCATGTCAGAGATAGTAATAGGGTGTTCTGCTGAGGGCATTGAATGTGAGGGAGAGTCCCTGTATGGGGAAGATGTTGCTGCATATTCCCCCATGGCTTGTTGTGCAGGGGAGACTGGTTATGGGTCTCACCTTGGCTGGTCTGCTGTAGGGCCGGGTTGGAGATCCTCGATTTTCCTACCATGTCAGAACGAGGAGATGACTGTGGGCTGCGCGCCCGCCGCGAGGAGGCTGAGACACCATGCGGTCCGGCGCCATCTTGGCTCTGTGCTGTGCTGGCAAAGAAAGAGGTGAGTTTTGCAGGGCTTCCTGGCTTCCTTCTCGTCCTAGTCATGTCAGCAGGTACCCTGGGTTGTCAGCTAGGTAGCGGTGTGCTGCAGGAGGATTTTTTCGGCAGTTACGTGTCTGCTTTTAGCCGTTTTAGTCACCTCATGTACAGAGCTGGGATTCCTTGCTGCTGCTCCCTTTTACATCCTGCCACGCCCTCTACATTATTAAAAGGATCCCCCTGGTGGGTAAGTCTAGGTAAATCCATATAGAAATAGTATGCAACCTATTACGGCATTGTTGTACTGCGTGTCAAAATATAACCAATGCATCACTTATTGAAGATTTTTATTTATATGTCTCATTTTATTTAACTAATATGTATATCAACATACGTATGTATATAAATAAAAACAAAAGAATCAACAATCACATATGAGTCCAAAACCACTTCTTTCAGATCGTGAGATTCCAGTCACATTAATGTAATAAAAAAAACAAAAAATGTCCAATCAAAAAATATAACAAAAGTATTTCTCAATATCAAAAAATACACATCTTTATTGTCCCATTACAGGAATAACCGCTTCCCCCACAAATACATACACTGATTTAAAAAAACATATAATAAAAAACAACAACAAGAGACTCCACCATGATATAATCAAGTTTTTAGTTAATTGAAAGAGACCAATAACAGAGTTAATTGTTGTCACCAGAGACCAGGTATTTAGAATATGGTCTCTCAGGTTCCACCATTGGATTATTCCATAATAATAATAGCAAGATGGCAATACATATCAGTATTTAAGTGGTTTACCTATGGTGGACATGCTGGTAAATGACAGCCTCAGATCCGAGAAAACACCCCGACGCGCGTTTCGCTACCTTTGTCAGGAGAGGGTTATGCTAGTCCCTATGCACCTTTAAATACTGTACCTGGAGCCGCGATGTCCAATGGCACATATCCCGTCACGCCCATCTCCGCACGTCAGGCGTGCTATTATTATTATGGAATAATCCAATGGTGGAACCTGAGAGACCATATTCTAGATACCTGGTCTCTGGTGACAACAATTAACTCTGTTATTGGTCTTTTTCAATTAACTAAAAACTTGATTATATCATGGTGGAGTCTCTTATCCGAGGTTGTTGTTTTTTATTATATGTTTTTTAAACCAGTGTATGTATTTGTGGGGGAAGGGGTTATTCCCGTAATGGGACAATAAAGATTTGTATTTCTTGATATTGAGAAATACTTTTGATATATATTTTTTGTTTGGACATTTTTTGTTTTTTTGATATATTTATGTCTTGACTATTTATTGGAGGCTTTAAATACATTTTGGTAGACACATTAATGTAATAGAGATCTATAAGGAGAAAAAGGAGAATGTCACCATACAATCACCTAAAAACATGATCAAAAATCAACACATTAAATAATCCAATAACCACTTCTATATGATAGCAACAGGATTCAAAAGAAAGAACCCAGACAGAGGGGATAGATCTAGATACACCATATTCTATAGAGGAGCCAAAGATATAGTGGAGGAAGTAATGTAGTGAGTTTAATGTTGTTAATTCTATCTAAATACATTAAGTGGATAGTCTATATATTTTTAAAAAGTTTTATTTATTCATTTTCAAAGTACAAAAGTATAAGTAAATACAACATAAGTACCAACCCGTAAACTGGTTGGAAGAACAAGGCACCATGGTTACAAGACATTCAAAGTACAGAGAAGGCAGTGAACAAATAAAGGAGTATCACAATAGAGGATATACTTTGCTGCTAACCAAGAGCAGAAGAGGCGACCACAGTAAATGCCTAAGAACAACTAAAAGAACACACATTCACACACCATTCAACTAAGCGCTCCAGTCATCCCGCATTGCTCCCATTCCATCCAGAATGGCAAACAAACATTAGACGTCAGTGTCCGAGGCCTCCAACCATCTAGACCAAATCTTCCCAAATTTGTCAGGGCAGCGCCTGTTGAGATACAGTTTTTGGTACATAGGTACATATTTATTTACTAATTGGACCCAATGCTCCAGACATGGACATGTCATGGACTTCCATGCCATAATCAGAACCTTCCTAGCACAAAACAAAACAAAGCGGAAAAATATTTTATCATTAAAAGCCATGTACAATCTCATTCATTATGCACAAAAGGCACACTCTAGAGTTGAGGAGCCGAGGAAAGTCAAAGTTATCATGAAGGAACTCCACTACCGCAGACCAAAACGGTGAAACCTTAGTACATAACCATATACAATGAAGGTATGTGCCAACAGCAGATTGACACCTAAATCAGCTATCCGACCTGGATGCCCCAATATGCAGAAGTCTAACCGGTGTATAATATATAAATCTCGACTGTATTAGAAAATCCCTCGCACTGACAACGGAGTCCAGGATGGGGTCCTAGGAAAATGAGATGGACCTGTTACATCCTTTAGTAAGACGTGTGCCCTTTTCCAGCCACTGGCTATAGTTTTCAACGGGAGCGGCGCATGACACGGGGATTTAAACCTATATAACAGGTTTGTAAGACTCTCATAAGAAGTCATGTGCTCCTGCTAACGCAGTGATCGCATTGCTTAAATCTTTGTCAATCCACCAGTGTGCCAGCACCAACTGCGATGCCAGGTAGTAGAGATAGAGGTTATGCGCTGCCATCCCCCCCATTCTTTTAGGGGCCTGCAATAGACTAAGACTAAACCTGGGGGTGCCCCCCTGCCAGTAGAATTAGCGTAAGATACCGTCAAGGTGTCTAAAAAATTGTTTGGACAGTAGAATTGGACAAACATGGAGTAGATATAAAAATTTAGGGAGATATATCATTTTAAAAAGATTTATTCTTCCATATAGGGAGAGGGGAAGATTCTTCCAGGCATTTAACTGTTTTTCAGTAGAGTCTACTAACGGACACAGGTTGAGTTCATGAAAGCCTAGTAGATTAAGGGAAACCCGCACCCCAAGATAAGTAAATTGAGACACTATTTGTAACGGGACAGGGAGGCCCAATTAACCAATAATCCTGAAAAGGCTCCAAATGTGTTGTCACGGACACAGGGTTTGTGGACCCACTAGGCCGCTCCGCCGTAGCGGGGAGGCAGCTGACCAGATCAGTCTATACGAAAGTCAATAGCAGATAGCAATGCTTGGGTACCTAAACTAGTCCAGACGGTGGCTGTGGCTTCAGCACGGATGGAGGCCGGTGCGGCAGGTAGCGCCAGACGTGGCGGGCAGTATCTGATGTAGCAGAAGACACAGGACGTGGCAGAATTCACTGGACGTGGCAGAAGACACTGGATGTGGCAGAAGACACTGGACGTGGCAGAAGATACTGGACGTGGCTAACGACACTGGACGTGGCAAACGACACTGGACATGGCAAACGACAGCAGGTGCAGTAGACACGACTCCAACACTGGTAGGCACAGGAACAAGAACAATACAGAGTACAGGAACAGGTAACAGGGCATGGGTAACAACTGGAACGGGGAAACACTAAGGTACCATTTGCGAGACAGATTCGGAAAGACTAACAACGCTCAGGCAAGGATTAGAAGGCCTGGGGCCTTCTTATAGACCAGGAAATCGTGGCAGTTGATGGCGACTTCCTATTTGTGCGCGCTGGCCCTTTAAGGCCGGGCACGAGCATGCGCGCACACCCTAAGGGACACAGCAGAACGGAAAGGAAGTGAGCGCTGGCGTCTCCTAGGAAGGAGATGGGGACCAGCGCTCACGGATCCATGGCTGTGGGCGTCGGGAGGTGAGTAAACCCGACGGCCCGCAGCCATGGACGCTACATGTGTCAATTAATTGTAGGAAGGAAGCCAGCGAAGGACCATTATCCGCCAAGTACACCAATGTATCGTCAGCATACATTGATATTTTCTCAATTATAGGACCTCGAGGGATACCTTTCATGGAAATGGAATGCCTCATGGCCAAAGCCAGGGGCTCAATCGCAAGGGCAAACATTAGAGGGGAGAGGGGACACCCCTGACGAGTACCACGTCCCAGGGGGAAGGCTTTAGACGCATCCATATTTGTTCTCACTCTAGCGATAGGTTTTTCATACAAAAGGCGTACAAGAGCAATAAATCTCGGTCCAAAATTTAAATGGGAGAGGAGTATCCAAAGATAACGCCATTCGACCGAGTCAAAGGCTTTATATGCATCCAGAGAGAGACCAAAACCAGGGGTATCATCGTATTGCGCAGCATCAATATTGAGAAACAACCTGTGGATATTGATGTCCGTACCCTTCCCAGGCATAAAGCCAGTCTAGTCAGGATGAACCAGGGACTATATAGCCTTGTTCAATCTAGTGGCTAATACTTTGGCTAGTAGTTTAACATCTGAGATGAAGTGGATAGTCTATATTTAAACCATATGGATGAAGGGAATTAAGCTTTGTAATCCACTGTAGTTCACATCGTTTTAAAGTCAATTCCCTATTACCTCCACATTTTAATAGGGGAAGCCCATCAATGATGGTAAACCTAAGCTGTTGGATCTGATGCCCAGCCTCATTGAAATGTCGTGCTACAGGTAGTTCCACTTTTTTACACAACCAATATGGAGGACAACCTAAATTCCCCTTAAATTTTGTCTATTAATAGTATCGTATTTACGGTGAAAGGGCATACAATAGTGCCTGTGACTATACGTAACAAATAGCAATGACTCCTAGAATATCTAGAACAACAACCTAAAAAATGGAGTCAATACAGAGCTTTGACTGATAAAAAGTAATTTTTATTGATACAAAACATAAAACATGAAGAAAATCACACATTAAAATCAGAGATGACTGCCACAGTGTGGAAAAAATGGAAGCCAGACAGGTATGTATAACAGTATAAATAACAGTGTATAAATATAGGAGTATAGTACTCCAAAGGATAACACCAGGAAGGACTTAGAAAACGACTCTAAATTATATATGAAGTCCTGGGTCATGGTACACAGTTGTAAACATGAGGGCATAAAGAAGTGCCTAACCTACCCACATGTTGATGCCTTACCCATGATGTGTTATCCTGCTGTCTGGCGTCACACCCGACGCGCGTTTCGGCGGAAGAGCCTTCGTCCGGGGGTGACACCGGACAGCAGGATAACACATCATGGGTAAGGCATCAACATGTTACTATTATGCATCTTCCCACATCATCATGTGGGTAGGTTAGGCACTTCTTTATGCCCTCATGTTTACAACTGTGTACCATGACCCAGGACTTCAAATATAATTTAGAGTAGTTTTCTAAGTCCTTCCTGGTGTTATCCTTCGGAGTACTATACTCCTATATTTATACACTGTTATTTATACTGTTATACATACCTGTCTGGCTTCCATTTTTTCCACACTGTGGCAGTCATCTCTGATTTTAATGTGTGATTTTCTTCATGTTTTATATCAATAAAAATTACTTTTTATCAGTCAAAGCTCTGTATTGACTCCATTTTTTAGGTTGTAGTTCCACTTTTTTAGTCCGTATACTACACTTGTGGTTACTTAATCGTAAGCGACATTCCGTCGTCATCTCCCCAACATAGATCAAATTACACGGACACTGTAGTACATACAGTATATCACCTACTCACTCTTGCATGTGTAGAAATAATTAATGTTAAAAGACTTGTTATTGGGTGTGTAAAAACATCACAGTTAACCATAAGAGGACAGTTGTCGGAGGAGAGACAAGGGAAACATCCCTTGCGTGTCCTGCAAGACTGTCCAGTATGTATATTGCTGACATCTGTTTTTACCAGTTGGTCTTTTAAATTGCACATCTCCTATGAGAGAATAAAGGAGGAGAACAAAACTCTGTAATCTTGTTGTAAAAATTCCCCAAAACATGCCAGTGTTTCTTGATGATTCCTGCCACCTTGGAACTTCCTTTATTAAAAGTGGACACCATTGGAATTCTTTTGTCTTTAGTCACTCTACTTATACTCTCACTCAAGTCCTCCCTTCTCAACTGTTGTACTCTATCCAGATGTACCTTAATAATCTTCTTAGGATAGCCTCTACTTAAAAATGTATTGGTCATTTCATTCAGTCTAATATCTAGATCATTAGGGTCATCCACTATTCTCTTCACCCTCAGCAATTTCGCTAAAGGGTAGGGATCTAATCATCCCACTTGGGTGGTGACTGTCAAAACTAAGTAAAGTGTTACAGTCAGTCAGTTTTTTATAGGGATCAGTTTGAGTCTACACTCATGTATAAAAACCATAGTATCCAAAAATGTTACGTTTGTATCCGAGACCATTTTAGTAAACTTAATGTCAGGGTCTATATTGTTAAGGACCTCAAAAACTTTATCCAAACCTACTATGTCCCCAGTCCAGATAAGGAAGATGTCGTCAATGTATCTCCACCACTTCAATACAAAGCTGAAGTGGTGGGATACATAGACCGACATCTCCTCGAGGTCCGCCATGACCATGTTGGCATATGCGGGTGCCACATTCAAGCCCATGGCGGTACCTCTCAATTGCAAAAAAAAAATTGTCATTGAATAGGAAGTAATTGCACGTTAATACAATCTCAAGTAATCCTATAAAAAAACTTTTACACTGTTGAGAAATCAGTCTAATCAAGTGCCCTGCTTACACTATTCAAGCCCTGTTCATGGTTAATTGACGTGTAAAGGCTCGTTACGTCAAACGAGACTAAAATCGCACCTGTCGGAATGGAGACCTCACTGAATGTAGACAAAAAGTCAGAGGTATGTCTAACATAGGATCTAGCTAAAGTGGCAAATCTCCTAAGGACCTTGTCCAAAAAAATCGCCATTGGACTTAATAAAGAATCCCTACCTGAGACTATTGGTCTACCAGGGGGTGCGGTTAAACTCTTGTGTACTTTGGGTAGACAGTATAACATTGGTGTAATAGGAAATTTTGGAACAAGAAATGAATGTAAATCAGCATCTATAATATCACTAGCGAAAGCACTGTCTATTAAAATTCGCATACGTTTCTCTGTCCTTTCTGGGATCCAGAGACATCTTCCTATATACATTCACATCTCCCAATTGTCTATAAACCTCCTCTAGATACATTGTTCGGTCCATAACGACGACCGCCCCTCCTTTAGTAGCAGGTTTAATAACCAGGTCGTCATTATGGACCAAATCAGCAAGAGCCCCTTTCTCTCCAAGTGTTAATAATTTTTTGTTTGGATTTTTAAACCCATTAAGCATTCCTGTTTAAATCCCTCAACATCTTTTAATACTGACAGAATAAATGTTTCAACCACCTGCATGCACATAAGGCGGATGAAAATTACTTTTATTAAATAATTCCCATTCATACTTCTTGTACTTGAACCATCGGTTATAGTGTCTCCCTCCCCTCCTTGTACCGCGTTGTTTTCCCCTGGATTTCTTTGAAGAAGACCTAAAAAATCATCATGATAATTAGTATATTGGCATTCCCCCTTGTAAGATGGCGATACAGCACTCGATAGGGGATGATGCCCGTTTGCTGCTGGATGACTCTCGCGAGATGTTGTTGGACCCTGTTGTTCCATGATGCCGTGGTGACAACTAGTCAAATGCTCACCTTGATCCAATGGGTGCATTCCCTGTGAGTATGCGCTGTTTGATGTTTAGATCGCTGAAAACTTACAGCGTGTTACACATGAGTCCAATCATTATATTTCTTCCTTATATATCGGTGAGTGCCAGCTGATTTTGTTTTTAATTAACTGCATCTTGTTTGTGTAATTTAGGGTAAAACTGATTTTTGTATGTTATTTATACTGCATTGATTACATGTATATTTAACCTATATATATAATACGAGATTTGTTTCACTGGTCACTTTATATTTATTATACTTGGATAATGATACATTGTTTTATTATTATATGCTAATTTGTAACACTGATTGTCTGGGATTTGCCCCTTATATATACACATGTATATTGAAACACATTTGACTTGGAAAAGCCCTCATAGAGAGGGTGAAACATTGTAGTAGATGTTGGATGAATAAACCCAAGTTTTTTTTGAGTGCTGCTTCGTTCTCTTTTTTTTTTTGTGTGCATCCACTGCATGATATACTGCAATACTAATGTAGCGCTGTATATCGTAATTCTTAGAGTATGTTCACATGTAAACTCAAAAACGTTTGAAAATACGGAGCTGTTTTCGTGGCGTTTTTTACGGCTGTTTTTGGAGCTGTTTTCTATAGAGTCAATGAAAAACGGCTCCAAAAACGTCCCAAGAAGTGACCTGCACTGCTTTTTCACAGTAGTTTTTTTACGTGGCCGTTTGTCAAAACTGACGCGTAAAAAAAAAAGCCCATTGGAACAGAAAGCCGTTTTTCCCATTAAAATCAATGGGCAGATGTTTGGAGGTGTTCTGCTTCCGATTTTTCAGCCGTTTTTTGGCCGAAAAAAGGCCTTGTGAACATACTCTAACAGTCTCCTTTGAAGCCCTGCTGGAGATAGAGCTTCAAAGGAGTACAAAGATGGCAGACCTGCGGGCTTTCATTGGGCCCCCAGGCTGCTATAACAACCGTTGTTAACAGCCGATCGTGCCGTGGGGGGGGGGGGGCGTGTTTCATGGCGCGCCCCACTGATTCTAACACTTGAAATGCCGCGGTCGCGATTGACCGTGGCATTTAAGGTGTTAAACGGGCAGAATCAAAGTGATCTTTGATTCCACCCGTTGCAGTGAGGTGTCGGCTGCGTAACACAGTCGTCACCCGCTGTGTATAGAGCGAGCTCAGCCTGTGAGCTCGCTCTATACTTCCCATACATACCTACAGGGCCGCCATCAGGGGGGTACTGCAGTGAGGGGCCCGGGCATAAATTAAAAAAAAGGGGCCCGCACTCTGCCGCTGGAATTAATATACTCACGGCAGTGTGGCTCTTACGATTTCATTTCGGTGAAAGGAACAGGTCCCATCACGAAGCAGGGGCCCGTTCATTACATCAGAATAAAACCGTAAGAGCCCGCTGGAGAGTGAGATGTGCCCGCCCCTCCTCCTCCACAACAGCAGCGTGACAGCGTGTGTGGAGGAGACAAGGGGTGGAGACATCACAGCAGCGGGAGTTATGAGCTCAGCCTCTGAGGATACGTCCAGCAGCAGCAGCAGTCGTCGCCTTCAGTGAGTACTAAGTTATGTCTGTGTCCGGCTGCTGCTGCCCGGAGCCTCCTGAAAAAATCTCCTCCTGCCCCCATAGAAAGTAAATATCTTACCCACGTCTGTATTATGTTAACACTGCAGCATAGGATTGTATCAGCTCTACAGCTCTTATCTCCAGTCCTGTGTAACATGTGCAATAAACCTGTCTTCTCCCTCTGTTTACACAGGACAGGAGAAAAGAGCCGTTGTAGAGCTGATAGTGATACAATCCTATGCTGCAGTGTAAACTAATACAGACGTGGGTAAGATTTTTGCTTTCTATGGGGATGGGGTAGAGTTAGATGATAATGGGGGTAGAGTTAGATGATAATGGGGGCAGGGAGATGATAATGGTGGCAGGGAGATGATAATGGGGGCAGGGAGATGATAATGGGGGAGGGAGATGATAATGGGGGCAGGGAGATGATAATGGGGGCAGGGAGATGATAATGGGGCAGGGAGATGATAATGGGGGCAGGGAGATGATAATGGGGCAGGGAGATGATAATGGGGGCAGGGAGATGATAATGGGGCAGGGAGATGATAATGGGGCGCCGTGTCCTTTTTGTTTCATTTTCAACTCCACTGGAGGAGGCATTATACAATGGGGGGGGGGGGGGTAATAATTGGGTAAAAAGTGATGATATCTGAAGGGAGGGGAGAAATTATACATGGGGAGGGGTAGAGGAAGGAGAGAGTATACCTGGGTAGGGGGAGAAAGCTTATACCGGAGGCATAGTTAGCAACAGTCCTGAATTTGCAGGGACTGTCCTGTATCTACAGAGGCAGTCCCGGCAAATTACTGTCCCAGACGTGTCTCAGCTACTGCCATATTCAATTGTATCTGTGTCCACAGGATGCAGATACAATTGAATACTATGGCAGAGCAGGAAAGTATCAGCTTCCTGCTCTGCCATTCACCCATCCAGGAGCGGAATCCCCGGCCAGAGAGTTGCCGACACTCTGGCCGGGGATTCCTCTCCTAGAGGTAGCCCCTGAGGTCACTGTCCATATATGGACAGTGAGGTCAGGGTCTCCTCCTGGACTGGAATCCCCTGTAGAGAGTGCCACACACTCCCCTGTAGTTAGCGCCGAACATAACCCCTATAGATAGCGCCACACACTGCCCCCTGTAGATAGAACCACACAATCCCATGTAGATAGCACCACACAATCCCATGTAGATAGCGCCACACCCACCCTGCAGATAGCGCCACACACCCCCCCTGTAGATAGCGCCACACCCACCGCTGCAGATAGCGCCACACACAGCCCCCTGAAGATAGCGCTACACACAGCCCCCTGTAGATAGCGCCACATACAGCCCCCTGTAGATAGCGCCACACACAGCCCCCTGTAGATAGCGCCACACACAGCCCCCTGTAGATAGCGCTACACACACAGCCCCCTGTAGATTGCCCCACACACAGCCCCCTGTAGATAGTGCCACACACAGCCCTGTACATAGCGCCACACACACCCGCCTGTACATAGCGCCACACACACCCCAGTACATAGTGCCACACACCCCTGTAGATAGTGCCACACACCCCCTGTAGATAGTGCCACACACCTCCCCTGTAGATAGCGCCACACACAGCCCCCTGTAGATAGTGCCACACACAACCCCTGTAAATAGCGCTCCATACCCCCTGTAGATAGCGCCACACACACCCCTGTAGATACTCCTAGCAGTATTGATAACTGTGATGCTAGGAGTCCGGCACCATGAATTGTGGACGGCCTGGAAAATATGGCCGATACACGCACAGTATATCACGGACCAAACACGGCCGTCTGAATAAGGCCTTAGTCTAGTTACATAGTGCGGTCAAATCCCATTTTTTTGCCTCAATTTTGCAAAATCGCGGCAAAAACGTGATTTGACCGCACTGTGAGAATATACCAGTAGTACTGCCCTGTCTGCCAAGCATATACCAAAATGACTAACTTTTGACCTGCTTCTACACAATAGAAACTTATGAATGTTACAGAATACATCTACATTCTTTTCTTGGTATATGTTTTGTCTGGTGTAGTGAAAACATGGTGTGAACAAAGACTTAGGCTAGGTTCACATCACATTTTTGCATCATGTTGAAAAATACTGTCTTTTTTGTTGGGCAACTTTGCTTTTAATGGTATGTGCACACACAAACTCAAAAACGTCTGAAAAGCTCTTTTTAGAGCTGTTTTTCTATAGAGTCTATGAAAAACGGCTCCAAAAATGGCTGAAGAAGTGACATGCACTTCTATTTCGCGGCTGTCTTAAAAAACGACCGCGTAAACAACGCCCCGTCGAAACAGAACACCGTTTTTCCCACACTCTGCGTAAATACTGAGCGGAAAAAACACTCAAATTGACCAGCGGTGCTGAATTATATTCCACAACATGTCAATTGTATATGCGTAAACGCTGCTTATTTGTTGCCGGTTTTCCCCATTGAATTCATTGGGGAGGTAAAACCTGCAACAAACAAAAAATATATTATATTTACCTAGGGTCTGTGTTTCTTCCTCCAGGCCGGCCTCCTGGGATGACTCTTCATCCCATGTGATCGCCGCTGCAGCCAATCACAGGCTGCAGCGGTCTCTCCTGGGATGAGACGTCTACCCAGGAGTCAAGCGAAAACAGCCCCTGATTTTCTGGAATTTTTTTTATGCATCAGGCGTTTTTTGATGCATTTTTTACGTCCGTTTTTGGAGCTGTTTTTCTATTGAGACAATAAAAAACGGCTCCAAAAAGTGACATGTGCTTCTTTTTTACGGGGCGTTTTTTTACGCAACGTTTTTATAAACGGTGCGTAAAAGAACACCCAATGTGAACGAATCGCCGCTTTTCCCATTGAGATCAATGGGCAGATGTATGGAGGCGTTCAGCCCAGGGCCGCCATCAGGGGGGTATTACGGGTACTGCTGTGAGGGGCCCGGCCAAACCTAATTGAAAGGGGGGCCTGGCAACTGCCGCGACTTGCCTTTGGTAGAAAAAAACAGGCCCCTGCAATTGGGCCCGTTCTTTTCACCAAAAGAATGTCGTGAGCTGCGGGCCCCCCCTCTCGTCATGGGGGCCGTCAAACACTGCACGCTCGCGCGCTCCTGCGAACGTCGGCGCACGCGCACCTGCAAAAGCCCGCGCGCAAACGCGAACGCCCGCACGCACGCAAACGAAGCACCCGCGGACACACACGGACGCAGAAGTTACCTAGGCCTCCTCCTCCATCTCCTTCTCCTCCAGAGCGTAGCTGCGTAAGGAGAGGGGGAGGAGTCCAGTTGTAGCGCGGCGGCAGGCGTTCTACGATCCCCGCCACTTTCTGGAGCCTGGCTGGAGGTGAAGGACTGGACGTCTGGACCGAAGACATCGCCTGACAACGAGGACTGGAGTGGGAGCCAGCAGCTCTTCTGACACAGTGAGTAAAGTGTCTCAAAGTGCTGATTATGTATGGCCCTCTTCACACAGAGTATTTTGCAGGCAGAAAAAATCTGACTCAAAATTCTGAGACAGATTTTGACCTGCCCACACTATCTTGCCGCGTTTTTTACTGCATTTTTTGCCCGCGCGATTGAGGAAAGCAGACAAAAAACGCCGCGAAAAATGCATTTTCTGCCTCCCATTGATTTCGATGGGAGGTCAGAGGCGTAACCGCGGCAAGAAAGGACATGCTGCTTTTTATTTTTTCCGCGACTGGCGGTTTTGGAAGTTTTTTGGTGCTGATTCTGACATAGTGTCCGAGTCAATATGAAGGCCCAAAAACTCTGTAAACTGGGCCTTATTGTTAGGGCTTATTCAGACAAACATGTAATACGTGATTTTCACGCGCCTCGCACGGACCTATGTTAGTCTATGGGGCCATTCAGACTGTCAGTGATTTTCACGCAGTGTGTGTCCGCTGCGTGAAACTCATGACATGTCCTATATTTGTGCGTTGTTCGCGCATCACGCACCCATTGAAGTCAATGGGTGCGTGAAAATCACGCACAGCACACGGAAGCACTTCCGTGTGACGCGCGTGATTCGCGCAACAGCAGTCAAAACTATGAAGGAAAACAGAAAAGCACCACGTGCAGTGTGTTTTTTTAAGCCGCAGCATGTCAATTTATGCTGTGGAATCCCTGCTCCTCTGTTGCGGAAATGCTGCGGTTCTGCTGCAAAAATCACAAATGAGAAAAAAAAAAGGTACTTTTTTAAATTTATAAAAAAGTTTAGACTTACCCCGGCCGTAGTCCTGGTGACGCGATCCTCTATTCTTAAAGAGAAGAGAGAGATGCGTCACCTAAACTACGGCCGGGCAAGTCTAAACTTTTTTTTTCCCTGCAGGATTCCCGCAGCGGACATACCTCACGAAACCTGCGCCACTATTTGATGCGGTTTTGCTGGCGGAATTCCCTGCGGCTACCGGGGCGGATAAGCTGTGTAGTTTTACTCAGCATATCCGCCTAGTGTGTTCCTACCTTTATGATGCGCTCCTGGAGCTGCTGCCTGTCTCTAAATAGGCAGTTGGTCCAGTAGAATTTGGAATTATTTTTATTTGTGAACCAGCTTAAAAAAAATACAAAACTTTTGTGTTAGGCTTTGTTCACAGCTGTGTTGGAGGCTCCGTTGCAGATCTGACAGAGAATACCGGATACAATAGTGCAGCATGCTGCACTATTGTTTTAGTTAAAACAACCGACACCCCAACGGAAATCCGACAAAACCCATTAAAGTCAATGGGTTTCGTTGGCGGCAGGTGTTGTCTGTAGTACAGCGGAACAGGCGCTTCTTATTTTTCCGTTGCTCTGCTCTGACAGAGGAGAATAATGGAAAGCTGAACGCAGGTGTCAACCCATCCTAACATTTTGGGCATTTTGAGTAAAATAAAACTTGCACTTCCATGCAGGCGGAGCTTGTACGGAGCGGCGGTCAAGCATGTACTCTGCTGTTTCCGTCATTCCCATACACTTTGAATGAAATGGAAGCGTGCACTCTTGACCGCCGCTCAATTCAATGTCCCCCTCACTGTGGGGGGTGCAGTGAGCAGGATCTGGGGTTTTAAGACCCTCGTTCTTATGAACACAAAAAAAAAACAATTAAACTGTAAAATTATTGTTAACCCACCTGCTGGCCTCACTTTTTTGCTTGCCGCTCCGTTCCCTCATTCTGGTCCCAGTATTCCGGGATCCAAGATGGCTGCTACTGTCTCAGACTTGCATATAGAAAGCATTGCCTGCCAGTCTGAGACATGTCCCCCACCTCCTTCACTGCTCTAGGAATCTCTGTGTCCATCTCTTCTGACACGTCTGGCTTCTTGAAAGGGGTTCCACCTGCAGCAACATCCTCACTGACAGCGCCAGGGTTGGCATGAATCATCTTCTGTATGTAAGTATATCACATTGTATGCTTGTAACGGTCTTATATGTTTTATTGTCTGTGTTTTTTTACAGGTTTCAGTATCTTGGACTATTTAAGATCATCGTAGGATAGAATTTTTACCAATAAAATGATCAAAGCGGGCTGTAGGGGGGCGCAGTTTATTTAAATAAAGTATTTTTTATACATTTTTCCACTGTATAACAGAACTAGTAATCGAGGTGTCTGACTGACACATCTCCATTACAATGGCTAGGGTTTGCGCGTCAGTCAGAGGTGTGCTATGTTCACTTTTGGCTGACACCAACCCCTTTTCCCCAGTACCCAACGCACCAGGGATACTGGGAAGAGCCGAGGACTATTGGGTGGCCCCTGGGATGGCCAGAGGCTGGTGTTTTTAGGATGGGAGGGAACCAATAGCCATGGACCTTCCCATCCTGAGAATTTCAAACTGCGGTTGTTGGTTTTTCTTGGCTGGATAGAGAAATAGGAGGACCCCACCAGTTTTCTTGTTTCATCATTTATATTTTTTTAAGAAAAGCATTACACTATGCTATAAATACAAAAATATATACACTACCGTTCAAAAAATTGGGGTCACCCAGACAATTTTGTGTTTTCTATGAAAACTCACACTTATATTTATCAAATGAGTTGCAAAATGACTAGAAAATATAGTTAAGACATTGACAAGGTTAGAAATAATGATTTTTATTTCAAATAATAATTTTCTCTTTCAAACTTTGCTTTCGTCAAAGAATGCTCCATTTGCAGCAATTACAGCATTGCAGACCTTTGGCAATCTAGCTGTTAATTTGCTGAGGTAATCGGGAGAAATTTCACCCCATGCTTCCAGAAGGCCCTCCCACAAGTTGGATTGGCTTGATGGGCACTTCTTGCGTACCATACGGTCAAGCTGCTCCCACAACAGCTCTATGGGGTTGAGATCTGGTGACTGCGCTGGCCACTTCATTACAGATAGAATACAAGCTGCCTGCTTCTTCCCTAAATAGTTCTTGCATAATTTGGAGGTGTGCTTTGGGTCATTGTCCTGTTGTAGGATGATATTGGCTCCAATCAAGCGCTGTCCACAGGGTATGGCATGGCGTTGCTAAATAGTGTGATAGCCTTCATTATTCAAAATCCCTTTTACCTTGTACAAATCTCCCACTTTACCAGCACCAAAGCAACCCCAGACCATCACATTACCTCCACCATGCTTGATAGATGGTGTCAGGCACTCTTCCAGCATCTTTTCAGTTGTTCTGCGTCTCACAAATGTTCTTCTGTGTGATCCAAACACCTCTAACTTCGATTCGTCTGTACATAACACTTTTTTCCAATCTTCCTCTGTCCAATGTCTGTGTGCTTTTGCCCATATTAATCTTTTCCTTTTATTAGCCAGTCTCAGATATGGCTTTTTCTGTGCCACTCTGCCCTGAAGGCCAGCATCCCGGAGTTGCCTCTTCACTGTAGATGTTGACACTGGCGTTTTGCGGGTACTATTACAGTTGAGGACCTGTGAGGCGTCTATTTCTCAAACTAGAGACTCTAATGTACTTGTCTTGTTGCTCAGTTGTGCAGCGGGGCCTCCCACTTCTCTTTCTACTCTGGTTAGAGCCTGTGTGTGCTGTCCTCTGAAGGGAGTAGTACACACTGTTGTAAGAAATCTTCAGTTTCTTTGCAATTTCTCTCATGGAATAGCCTTCATTTCTAAGAACAAGAATAGACTGTCGAGTTTCACATGAAAGCTCTCTTTTTCTAGCCATTTTGAGAGTTTAATCGAACCCACAAATGAAATGCTCCAGATTCTCAACTTGCTCAAAGGAAGGTCAGTTTTATAGCTACTCTAAACAGCAAAACTGTTTATAGCGGTGCTAACATAATTGCACAAGGGTTTTCAAGTGTTTTCTAATCATTCATTAGCCTTCTAACACAGTTAGCAAACACAATGTACCATTAGAACACTGAAGTGATGGTTGCTGGAAATGGGCCTCTATACACCTATGTAGATATTCCATTAAAAACCAGATGTTACTTCCGGTTCCGGCGCTGGTATGTGAAGACGCGTGTAACATTGCTCCCGCTCCTCCAGACCTAACAAAGCTGTCTGCTCTTACAAATCTCTCCTCAAGATACACTGGGGTGGAGAAGACCTAACATCTAAACGACTGGCGTTACCTATATGGACCGTTGCTTGCTGAGGAGCAGCAGAAAACCGGATTTGGAAGACATGGGGGAAGACGCTATAGAGGAACAGCCGCCCAAGATGGTGCCGTTACAGGAGAGACGGGACAGCGCTGACTTGCCGACTCAGCCTCCCACGCAACTTCCTACCTTTGGATTACAAATCATTGGCTAAAGCAGTGGCCGACCTTATAGCTCCGGATTTGTCCAGCACTCTGGTATCGACGGTGCAATCCACCTTAAACCGCTTACAAGAGAGCATTACCCAGCATGAGGGCCGCATAAACGAAGCTGAACAGAGGATTTCTAATGCTGAGGACGAGTTGATTGCAGTGGTGTCCCAGACAAGTGTTCTGCATCAGACCGTTAAACAGCTTTACGACCGCATTGAAGACCTTGAAATTCGGTCCCGTCGGAACAACTTGAGACTGGTCGGTTTGCCGGAGTCCATACCAGTTAAGGCTCTTAGAAAGCTGTGTGAGTGTGATTTACCACAGGCCCTGGGCTTATCAGGACTCAGACGGGTGGAACGAGCTCACAGGGTGGGGTGCCTCTGACCATAATGTTGGCAATACTGAGCAGCCCCGACAAGTCATAATGCGATATTTGGATTTCAAGGTGCACGTATACTCCTCTTCGGAGATTATTCAGCAGATGTGACAAGACAACGACGAGCTTTCAGTGCCACGTGTTCCTTGCTGTTTCGGAAGAACATTCTATTTCAACTACTGTATCCTGCTATTCTTCGCATTAAACACCCAGATGGAACTTTCCAGACGTTCAGAGATCCGGCGGCAGCGGACCGATTCCTAGCTTCTGAATCTTCACCTACTACATCGGTGATCTCGGAGGCGGGGACATCCATCTCCTCACCTAGACGCAGGCCACCCTTGTCGGCCCAGTCGACGCGAAGCTCTCCTTCTTTGACCGAAGCAAAGGGGTCCCCATGTAGTCCGAAGTCACAGCGCACTACACACCGAGGACGTCAAAGCGGATCGCGACTGCCAGACTGAGGACTGTACCTGAGCGGGATGGTCTCATGTCGCAACATTGGGACTTACTTGAGTATACCTAGCTAATTGTCAATATGGGTTACACTGCTGCGGGAGGGAAGGGTATGAGTCTGGTCTCCCAAAAAGTCATGTCTTGGGGTTTGTCTTCTGAGGTCGCTCCCCCTTGTTCTTAACTGTACAACAAGGAGGGGAGTAGATGTGTAACGTTAAGTACCAGAATAATGGGAGTCCTAGACATATATTGTCGGATATACTTGTTACTTGTTCCTATGCACTGTTGCACTTTGTTTAATGTGCCTTTTACTGCATTAGTTCCCATTGGAATCTACTGTTGCACTTTTAGACTGCAGTTACTCACTCGGGAGATATCTTTTAGCTGTCACCATCTTGGCCCCTCAATAGGGATTGGCGCCCGCATATTAATGACCTATCCAGTTGCTCATATTTATAGTAGACCTGTGACATGAAAATCGTAACTTGGAATGTTAAAGGGCTTAGGTCCCCAGCCAAACGTATGATGGTCTTGCGCCATTTGACAAGACTTCGGGTAGATGTCGCCCTACTGCAGGAGACCCATCTCCTTAAAGAAGATTTCCCGCGTATGCTCAAATTATGGGTTGGGGAGGTGTATGGGTCCCCTGCAGTGGAGCGGAAAGCAGGGGTTTTGGTATTGATTCGTAGGGCATTTCCTCATACGGTCACTGATGTAGTTACAGATGACGAGGGCAGGATGATACACCTCCAACTCCACAGTCCTCAGGGTACGATGAGGTTATATAATGTGTATGTTCCGAATAGCTCACAGAAACCCTTTTATGATAAGTTTCGTGCCACCTTACTCCTTGATTCATCTCCGTAAATAGTGGTGGGAGGGGACTTCAATGGGGTAGTGTCGCAGCAGGAAGATAGATCGTCCAGACTAGCTACAGATCTGACGACCCCTGTCGCGGGCTCTAATATGGCGGGTCTTTTGTCGGTTGCATCTTTGATTGATGGTTGGAGACATGTTCATCCTGGTGACCGGGAGTATACTCATTTTTCTCACCCCCACTCTTCTTGGTCACGTATTGACTATGTATTACTTAGTCGTGCATTAATTCCCAAAGGTCAAAGAGGCCTCAATTACAGACCTAGTTATTTCAGATCACGCACCTGTCTTAATAGACCTGCTTGATACTCATCCTAAGGGAGACGCTTATCTGTGGCGCTTTACATCCTTTTTGGCCAAGGATGAAAGTTTTCTGACGCTTCTGAAAGGTTGGTGGCTTGAATACGGGGCTACGAATGAGCAGCATGTATCCGATCCTCAGCTATTTTGGAACACGGCAAAAGCAGTTTTGAGGGGGCGCATTATAGCACATGTTAGTAAACTTAAAAAAGTGGTACGGTTACAATACGAGAAGACAAGTGCAGCGTTGCGACGGGCAAATACAGATTTTTTAGTAAAGCAGACCCCACTCTCTAAAACCTTATGGATATCAGCCAGGGGAGACTTTGATATATGGGCTGAGCGTCGGGAGGATTTTATTAGGACCCAGCAGGAAGTAAGTTATAGACGTTTTGGAGATAAACCTGGGAAATTGTTAGCAAACCTGGCTAAGGGAAAGAGACCTTGTCACTGTATCCAACACCTGAGATCCCCGGGAGGCAATGTTACAGAAGACCCAAAGTCCATTAACACATTACTGGGGAATTATTATGCTTCGTTGTACCGGGACGGCCCAGGGAACTGCCGGAGGGCGAGACCTTTTTGCAAAACCTCTCTTTACCTCAAATCTCTGAGGAACAATTACACGCGCTTAACGCGCCGATAACCGCGGAGGAGGTGCGGAGTGTAATTATGGCCTTGCCCTCGGGCAAGTCTCCTGGGCCTGATGGTTACCCAGGTGAATCTTATAAGGTTCTGGGGACGCAAGTGGCGCCCATCTTGACTAGACTGTTTAACAACGTATTGTCAGGACAGGATCGGGCTTCCGAACTAATCTAGCCTACATCAAGCTAATACCTAAAGAGGGTCGAGATCTTGATTGTCCCTCCTCTTATCGGCCGATTTCGCTGATCGATCAGGACCTCAAGATATTGGCTAAGCTCATGGCCAACCGTTTGGCTTTGATATTGCCCTCACTGATAGGCCCATCGCAGGTGGATTTCGTAAAGGGCCGTTCAGCCATGACAAACATCCGAAGAGTTCTATTGGCAATGGATAAGGTTGGAGATGGCCGAGGGGGAGAACCGCCTGCCCTGATCACCCTAGATGCAGAAAAGCATTTGACAATTTGAGATGGGGGTGGTTGGGTCAGGTGCTGGATGCCATGGGTTTTCAGGGGGCTTTTAGACGATTTCTGAGAGTTCTTTACACACAACCTAAAGCTAGTGTACATATGCCTGGATTTATCTCCCCGTCCTTTCCTTTGCTAAAGGGGACGAGACAGGGATGTCCGTTGTCCTCTTTACTATTTGATCTGGCTTTAGAGACCTTGGCCCGGTCCCTGGATACAGACCGGACCATTCAGGGTATTTTGATCGGGGGGGCGACTCTGAGGCTGGCTCTTTTTGCGGATGATATCCTCTTATTCATGGCTCACCCGGATACAGAGCTGCCTAAAGTACTGGATGTCATATCGGATTTTGGCGTTTTTTCGGGATTCAAACTGAATGTGTCAAAATGTGAGGCTCTGTTTCTGGGCACCACAGACCCGGGGGGGGGGGGGGGGGGTTACCCACTCAGCTGCACAATATTCCAGTGGCCAAACGATCCATCAAATACCTGGGTATACATATTGGGCGCACAGCCGACTCCCTTTATCGATTGAACTATCTCCCCTTATTTACGAAGATCTTACATGACTTGAAAAGGTGCCATGGTTTACCACTCTCTCTATTGCGTAGGAATCACCTTCTTAAGATGATGAGCTTCTCGAAGCTATTGTACCCTTTACAAACCCTGCCACTTCTTTTGAAGCATACAGATGTCTCAAGACTACAGTCGGCTTTTGGTCATTTTTAATGGAAAGGGAGGAGGCCTCAAATCCGTATAGACAAGCTCATGGCCACTAAGGAGAGGGGTGGTATTAACTTACCTAATATACGAGGGTACAATTTGGCCTGTTTAGCAAGACATGTCATAGACTGGGTGGCGTCTACTAGTTATCATTCAGATCACGTGCTTGAATCACATTTTTGTGCCCCATGGGACCTCTGCACGCTCCTACATTCGTCCCTATCAGCCATGCCTGGGTACATAAAGCAATCGGTGATCTGTAGAGATACTTTCATGACTTGGAGGGCGATGAGACGGAGTTATGGTTTATCTTTTCGAATTTCCCAATATCTTCCCCTATGGAATCATCCGGAATTCGCTCAAGGAAGACATAGTAGTCCTTTTGCAGAATGAAGGGCGAGGGGCATTCTAAGGGTGGAACATCTACTCCATGAAACGGATCCGAGATGGCTTACGGTCAAGAATTGATAGACAAGTTTGGGTTGAGACCTTTCCAAAGTATCCAATATGCTCAGGTCCAGCATTTCTTTGGGAATGCGCTAAGGGAGGTGGGTCGAGAGGTGATCGCAAACAAAATGGATAAAGCAATTTTTCAACATACTGGAATTCTGTCCGTATCACATATCTACTGCAAAATTAGGGATAGCTTGATTGTTACTCCCCCGGAACAATTTTTTACAAAATGGGAAGAACAATTAGGAGGCGAGGACCTCAGGGACAAAATTTTGATAGGATGGGGTTCAGTTCGGAAACATGTGATGAGGGAGGTGTGGAGAGATACTCAGTTTTGCATAATGCACAGGGCAATCTTCGGTTTTACTATACCGCCGAGCACTGCTATGCCTGACCGCCTGGTGGCCTGTCCTAAATGTCATATTCAAAAAACAGATCTGTTCCATGGTTTATGGCAGTGCTCGGCAATTCAGCCCTTGTGGTCTCAGGTCCGTGACATGATGGATACACTGTGGGGATTGACTTTGCCAATGTCACATGTCCTTTTCCTTTTCCACTATTGGGAGGAGGAGACGGATGGTGGCAGAGCGGAAGGGAGACACCTGCCCCAACTGTTTCACCTGATCTGTTTGGTAGTTAAACGACTACTGCTACAACAAGGGTTGGTATCGACAATACCAACTATGCAAAATGTAGTGAACCAACTAAAGCAATGTTTACACATAGAACGCTTAGATGCGGAACGTATGAAAACCAAACGCACTAAAAGATTTTTCATAAAATGGAAGGCATTTATGATACGGCATTTATCTGAATCGGAACTTAAACAGGCGGTGTCTCCCTTCACGCTCACCAAATGGTACTTGTTGGAAGTCTTAAAGGGTACGCTGGGTCGTCTGCATTTGCGGGACAGCTGAATTTCTTACCAAACTAAACTAGGATTTTCTCTTCCCGAGAAGGTGGGAGGGGTTTGGCCCCTTTTTTCCTTGCTACTGCTTCATGAATATACTTATTTTATTTTTTTATACAAACTAATGTGCAATTTCTTTTGTTATATTACACGGTCCATGGCTATTGGTCCCCTCCCATCCTAAAAACACCAGCCTGCGGCTGCCCATTACGTTGGTTGGGCCGCTCCTGATGGTTCTCACATCTTCCCAGTACGCCTGTTGCGTTGGGTACTGAGTTAATTGGAGGGATTAGTGTCAGCCAAAGGTGGACATAGCACACCTCTGACTGACACCAAGCCCTAGTGATTGTAATAGAGAGGTGCCAGTCAGACACATCGATTACTAGTTCTGTTACACAGTTGAAAAAAATATAAAAAACACTTTAATGAAATAAACTGCCCCCCCCCCCCTACAGCCTGCTTTGACCATTTTATTGGTAAAAATTTGATCCCACGACAATCCAACATAGGCCAAGACATGGAAACCTTTAAACAAAACACAGACAGTAAAACATAAAAGACAGTTACAAGCATACAATGATATACTTACATACAGAAGATGATTCATGCCAACCGTGGCGCTGTCTTCTTCCGTCCTCCACTGACGCGCTGTCAGTGAGGATGTTGCTGCAGCTGGAACCCCTGTCAAGAACCCCTGTCAAGAACCCGGTGGAAAATGTTGCCTTCAATTATTTATTGATACCGACTAATGTAGTAGGAGAAGGATTATACTGTGCAATGTCCCCTTTTATTGCCACATTGTGTGGTATTTTGATTAAATTATTGCACAGTGTGATTACAGCTTTAATCAAATTCCACTGAGTAGGAAGCTTGTTGTTGGCCCTACTACTCAGATGGAAATATGGGAGGTAGTGCTGCAAGGGTTATTTTTATAACTGTAAGATACCCTGCATATGCACACCACAGAAGGTTGTGTTCAATCTCTATGAGCAACTGCCTGATCATTGAGTGCCTTTTAAGCATTGGTTAAACTTTTGGTGAGCAGCAGCGCAAAAAGACTAAAGTTTGTGTCAATGAACAGTTCATTAATCTTCAAATGTGTTATATTTATTATGTTACCAGCGTTGCTGTTCCGTTCCTGGCTCAAGCAGCAGCTCAACCAGCAATGCGGAGAAATGGCAATCTATCTCAATGAGCAGCTGCGGTTCTTAATTGTGCAGCAGTGCAAAGAGAATAGCCTGTGCTGCGTTTAAGCAGACAGACAGACTGCCCGATGTATTTTATTTTGTGTTCTCAGCGTTGCCGCTGCGATACCCAATAGGCAGCAGTGCAGAGACGACAGCGTACGCTGCTTAGATGTGCGGCAGTGCAAAAATTTTTTTTTATAGCCTGCACTGCGTTTAAGCAGACAGACAGACTGCCCGTTGTATTTTATTATTTGTTCTCAGCGTTGCCGCTGCGATACCCAATTAGGCGGCAGTGCAGAGACGACAGTGTACGCTGCGTTGAGGCAGACCGACAGTCTGCCCGTTAGTAGTGAAAACTACTGATTCATGCAGTTGTGAAGATTGCTGGCTATTTACTGCCCGCAAGCTTTCAAAGTATTGGCTGTGAGTGCCGCGACGTCACGGGCATTCAACAGCTCAGTGGTCTCTAGTGCTATCGCCACTATGTTCGTTCCTTCCAGCTGTCAGGAGCGAACTTGAGTATGGCAGGATTAGTTATCAATTTTCATTAAGCCAATCTTGCCCTCTGTAATCTGTAATCTTTCCCTATTATTAGAGTCGGTATGTCCCGACGTACGTTTCACTGAACTGAGTCAGCTTCTTCCGGGGGCGGGAGCATTTTGTTTCTGGTGCTTGTTATAGGCCAGAATTTGACTGACATTGATTATGGCCAATCAGCACAAGGGTGACTTGTTACAATGTTTCCTTTGTTAACAAAGCTACGATGTGTGTCTTTGTTACAAGTTGCAACCTAAGGCCTCATGCACACGACCGTGTTTTTGCGGCCGCAATTCCCCCGAAAATCCACGGGAGAATTGCGGCCCCATTCTTTTCTATGGGGCCGTGCACACGACCGTAGTTTTTGCGGTCCGTGCACGGCCCGGGAGCCCGGACCGCAGAAAGCACGGGCATGTCTTATTACGGCCCGGTTCTGCGGTCCGGGCTCATTGAAAACAATGGCCGCGGCCATGTGCATGTGCGGGCGGCCTGCGGCTGACAGTCCGCTGACAGTCCGCAGCCGGCCGACCCGAAAATCACGGCCGTGCACACGGCTAAAGTATCTTCAGCAATTTTTAGAGGTTACAATTTTTGCATAACACCTAGGCTCAACAAGTTTGAGGTCATCAAAGACCTACACTTGTTTGGGCGCAAATTAATATACAAAAAAATCTTTAGTCAAAGAGATAGGGAAATGGATCCTTTCCAACGGAGCCTTAATGCACAAGAAAGCGCAACTTTGAGAAATTTAGAAGAACTAGCGATAGAAGGCGAAACCATGAATGAAGAATTTGATCTGGAAATTGCAACAACAGAATTAGAAGAAATAAACACCCTAAATCCGAGATTAAAATTAAAATCCAAAAAAATGCCTTCTTTGGACCTATGTCCACAAGTAAAAATTTTCGTGGAACTTGTCACCAAAGATCTTCATAAATTAAGTGAAAGTCCACGACAAAATAATATTACAAGTGAAGAATATAAAGCTCTTGAAGAATTTAAAACCTGGACCGATGTGGTATTTAAACCATCGGATAAGGGTGGGAATGTGGTTATCTGGCCCAAAGACCTTTATATTAGGGAAGCCAAGAAACAGCTTAATAATAAAGATTGCTACAAACCCCTATGGGGGGACCCCACCCTTCAATTTCAACAAGAATATGAGAAATTTATTAAGTCAGGTGTAGGAGAAAGGGCCATTTCTGAAAGTGAGGCCAAGTATCTCTCAGTTGGGCACCCTAAGGTGGCAACTTTTTATATGCTACCAAAAATACATAAAAATGTGGATCAACCACCAGGCAGACCAATTGTGTCTGGCCAAGGATGTCTAACTGAGAAATGCAGTCAATGGCTAGATCTGGAACGAAGAAAATTTGTATATCAATTACCCTCCTACACCAGGGATACGATGCAAATACTCCAAGAGCTAAACAATGCTAACTTGGAGGAGGGAGAAATCCTTGTAACCCTGGATGTGGAGAGCCTTTATAGGAACATCAGACATGACCTGGGCTGTAAAGCTGTGGATTTCTTTTTGGGTCGTGAACAAGATTATAATCCCAACAGGAGGATCTTTGCCAATAAGATATTGAAATTTATTTTAAGTAGGAGTTACTTCTTGTTTGATTCCCGCTTCTTTCTACAAACCCAGGGAACGGTGATGGGGACAACCTGTGCGCCTACCTTTGCCAACCTGTTCCTTGCATGGTGGGAAGAGGAAATTGTTTTTGGCGAGCCCTTCCAGATGTATATAGAGAAGATCTCGATATGGCGAAGATATATTGACGATATCGTGTTCATCTGGCGGGGCTCGGAGGGCGAACTACATAACTTAATTGAGGAACTTAATACCAATGAATTGAACCTAAACTGACTCTAAACTATAGCAAGCAGGAGGTTACATTCCTAGATATCAAAATTGGTACTGATCACAACCATGATATTATTACGAACTTATATCGGAATTAGACAGCTACTAACAGTCTGCTGGATGCAAACAGTGCTCACCTCAAGAGAACAATCAGAGGAGTCCCCAAAGGGGAATTCCTCAGATTAAGGAGAAATTGCTCTACCTTCGAAAATTTTAAGAAGGGAGCAGTTGATCTGAAAAAACGACTCAAGGATAGACATTATTCTGGACACCAGATAAAACAGGCATACAACCTTGCTCTTAGGACAGATAGGGACACATTGCTGGTCACGAAGGCAAAATTGAAAAGTGAAAATACAGTGAGGTTCATCACCACACTGCATGAAAAGTGGCATGAAATGCACAACATCATGGCAAAACATTGGCAGATTTTATTACTGGACGAAGATCTCCAACAACATCTGGGTACAACAATCTCCTCAGGATATAGAAAAACTAACACTATAGAACAACACATTGTTAAAAGTCATTTTTCGAGGGATTGCATAAAAAGAAACAACAAAAATACCCAGGGTTCTATCCATGCGGCCTATGTACAGCTTGTAAAATTCTCGAAAAAAGCAGGGCTTCAGAAATGGAATGGGAGAATATTACAAAATCCAAAAACACATCACCTGTGCTACCAAGGGAGGTGATATACGTCTTAAGGTGTACGTGCAACTTACACTATGTGGGTAAGACTAAAAGAGATCTCAAAATTAGAATAAGAGAACATATTGGAAGTATAAGAAATTATGACAAATTGGAAATGGAGATAAAAAAACAAAATAAATTGTTTCAACCTACACCAGTCGCTAGACATTTCAAATACTGTCATAACCTCAACCTCAAAGAACTATCAGGTTGGGCCATTTGCCACCTCACCACGGGAATCAGAGGTGGGGATGTGGATTCCATGTTGCTGAAAGAGGAGAGCAAGTGGATCTTTAAAATTAACTCTGTGAGCCCTAATGGACTCAATGAATCCTTTAATTTTGGCTGCTTCCTCTAAGGATGTGATATTTTCACATTTCAATTTTCCTACTATATATCCAACTTGCGTACATAAACAATGCCACATGATGTGCAAAAATAGGCTACAAGTTTATTTAACAACATAACAAGATGTTTCACTAAAAAACTAGAGAATAAAAGTAAAATAATAAGGAGAACAATCAAGGTCATACACAACACTGTGCCATGATTTAAAGGAATACTCACAATAAGGGTACATATAGGTAAATGATTAAAAAGTATTGTAGAGGTTGAAACCTCTGGAATATTAAGGATACAATAATCACGGGATTGACATGAAAATACTCTATATCATTCTACATGGAATTATAGCTAACAGTAATGATGTTTAATTCTATTTTAAATTTCTTAACAGTGTGTGAACAATGGATTATGTGTATATATGTTTTCTGTGAAGAATTGCCATAACTGGTAATTTGAAAACTGCATTTAACATAAAGGGTTAATTATATATAAAATACAAAAATAAAAACAATAATATAACATAAAATCACTAAAAACAATACAAAAAGAATGAAAAATATAAAAAGAAAAAGATAAAATCAATAACATTTCACAAAAAACAAAATAATATACAACAAAACAATTAAAAATTAGGAAATAATATATTTTATTGGATAATTTAATATAACTTACTGAATAATTCATTAATATAGAAGAGAAGAATAGATAGCAATTTAATGAATAACGTGTTTAATTCATCTTGCGAGTTCGAATAAACAAACATATGGTTATGAATCTAACCAATCCATCTAAAAATTGCTGAAGATACTTTTGTATGTAGTGGTGTTAGGTTGCTACTTGTAACAAAGACACACATCGTAGCTTTGTTAACAAAGGAAACATTGTAACAAGTCACCCTTGTGCTGATTGGCCATAATCAATGTCAGTAGTCAAATTCTAGCCTATAACAAGCACCAGAAACAAAATGCTCCCGCCCCCGGAAGAAGCTGACTCAGTTCAGTGAAACGTACGTCGGGACATACCGACTCTAATAATAGGGAAAGATTACAGATTACAGAGGGCAAGATTGGCTTAATGAAAATTGATAACTAATCCTGCCATACTCAAGTTTGCTCCTGACAGCTGGAGGGAACGAACATAGTGGCGATAGCACTAGAGACCACTGAGCTGTTGAATGCCCGTGACCACTGGCGTAGCTATAGGGGTCGCAGCGGTCGCAATTGCGACCGGGCCCCGAAGCCAGGGGGGCCCACGGCCCCCCGCACAACATCAATAAAAAGTTACTATAGTAACTCGGGCCGCGGGCCCCTGTTACTATAGTAACATACTTTACTTACCTTCCTGGTTCCGGATCGCAGCGGAGGTCCTGACGTCAAGCGCTGTGCGCAGCGCATGACGTCACAGCGCTATGCCGCCGCGCACAGCATCGAGACTACAGAACTCCCGCCGCGGCCGAAGAGGAAGGTAAGGTTAGCCCTGACTGGCGGGGTCTGACTCCCGGGACCCGCCAATCAGCTGTTTTGAAGGGGCCGCAGCACTCGTACGAGAGCTGCTCCCCTTCATTCCGGTCACACTGTGAATCGGTGTCGGCGATTCACAGTGTGGGCGAGTAGTGAAATGAAGGGGAAGCAGCTCTCGTACGAGTGCTGCGGCCCCTTCAAAACAGCTGATTTGCGGGTCCCGGGCGACACATCAGCTATTGATGGCCTATCCTGTGGATAGGCCATCAATGTTTAGGGACTGCACAACCCCTAAGCCTACAATGTAGCAGGCTTAGGGGGCCCATGAGACAGGATCACAGATTGTGTGATCCTGTCTGCTGGGCCCTGTATCTAAGCCAATCACATGGTAGGCTTAGATACATGGCCCATGCGTGATCCTGTCTGCTGGGCCCTGTATCTAAGCCTACTACACTGTAGGTTTAGATACAGGGCCCCAGCACACAGTAATCTTATACTGTATAAGATTACTGTCTGCTGGACCCTGTATCTAAGCCTACCTTGTGGTAGGCTTAGATACAGGGTCCCACAGACAGTATCACACATGGGCCCTGTATCTAAGCCTTAGGGTATGTGCACAGACACTAATTACGTCCATAATTGACGGACGTATTTCGGCCGCAAGTACCGGACCGAACACAGTGCAGGGAGCCGGGCTCCTAGCATTATAGTTATGTACGATTCTAGGAGTCCCTGCCTCGCTGCAGGACAACTGTCCCATACTGTAATCATGTTTTCAGTACGGGACAGTTGTCCGGCAGCGAGGCAGGGACTCCTAGCGTCGTACATAAGTACGACGCTAGGAGCCCGGCTCCCTGCACTGTGTTCGGTCCGGTACTTGCGGCCGAAATATGTCCGTCAATTACGGACGTAATTAGTGTGTGTGCACATACCCTAACACATGTGTTACTAATCATTTTTTGTGTGTTTTCTTGCAGGTTCGGTCGTTGGACTACGGCGGATTCCAGGACTACTTCGATGACAGCTTTTTTTTTATTGTCAATAAAATGGTTAATGAGGGTTGTGTGGGTTTTTTTTTATTTCAATAAAATATTTTTTCTATGTCTTTGTGGTTTTTTTTAAAACTATATTACTACCGCCTTAGTAATGGCCGCCGGCTGATTGACAGCATCCATTGCTAAGGCGGGGCTTAGTGTTAGCGGATGCAGAGGCTAACACTAACCCCCTTTATTACCCCGGTACCCACCGCCACCAGGGGTGCTGGGAAGAGCCGGGTACGATCCAGTACCTGACAATCTGTAGTGATGGTCGGCCACTGGGGTGGCCGCAGGCTGGTATTATCAGGAGGGGAAAGGCCAAAAATAGTGGCCCTTCCCATCCTGGTAATTCTGCCTGCTGCTGCTTTATTGTATCTGGCTGGTTATGAAAATGGGGGGGACCCCACGTCATTTAAAAAAAAAAATAATAATTGGAAAGAACGATGTCAGGTCCCCCCCAATTTTCATAACCAGCCAGATACAACACAGCAGCAGCAGGCAGCATTACAAGGTTGGGAAGGGCCACTGTTTTTGGCCTTCCCCAGCCTAATACTACCAGCCTGCGGCCACCCCGGTGCCTGCCCGTCACTACAGATGGTCGGGTACTGGTTTGTACCCGACTCTTCCCAGTACTCCTGGTGGCGGTGGGTACCGGGGTAATAATGGGGGTTAGTGTAGCCTCTGCACCGGCTAACATTAAGCCCCGCCTTAGTAATGGAGGTTGTCAATCAGCCAGCGGCCATTACTAAGGCGGTGATAATAAAGTTTAAAAAGATACAAGCACATAGAAAAAATATTTTATTGAAATAAAAAAAACACAACCCTCATTAACCATTTTATTGAGAATAAAAAAAACGCCGTCATTGAAGTCCTCGTATCCGAAGTCCAACAACCGAACCTGTAAAAAAAAACACAAACACAAAAATAATCAGTAACACATAAAGAAGCAAAATTATTATTCTTACCTATCCTGGGTCCAGCGCTGGAGACGCAATGTCAGCGAGCTGGGCCCTGTATCTAATCCTATCATGTGTGATACAGTCTGCTGAGCTGTGTATCTAATCCAATCATGTATGATACTGTCTGCTGGGCCCTATATCTAATCCTATCATGTGTGATACTGTCTGCTGAGTCACTGTATCTAATCCTATCATGTGTGGTACTGTCTGCTGAGCCACTGTATCTAATCCTATCATGTGTGATACTGTCTGCTGAGCCACTGTATCTAATCCTATCATGTGTGGTACTGTCTGCTGAGCCACTGTATCTAATCCTATCATGTGTGGTACTGTCTGCTGAGCCACTGTATCTAATCCTATCATGTGTGATACTGTCTGCTGGGCCACTGTATCTAATCCTATCATGTGTGATACTGTCTGCTGAGCTGTTTATCTAATCCTATCATGTGTGATACTGCCTTCTGAGCCACTGTATCTAATCCTATCATGTGTGATACTGTCTGCTGAGCCACTGTATCTAATCCTATCCATAGTTTATAGGGTCGTAGTGCTATAGATATGCTATGCTGTCTCATATACACACTTTTTTTGGGGGCGGACACATATGTATTGGGGCTATTTCCCGGACATTTTAAGCCCTGAGGGTATGTTCACACGGCAGCGTCCGTTACGGCTGAAATTACTGTGCTGTTTTCAGGAGAAAACAGCACCGTAATTTCAGCCGTAATGGCATGTGCAGGCGTCTTTCGCTGCGTCCATTACGGAAGTAATTGAAGCTGGTTTTCCATGGAGTCCATGGAAAACGGCTCCATTTACATCTGAAGAAGTGACAGGCACTTTTTTACGCGCCGCCTTTTGACAGCGGCGCGTAAAAAAAAATGACGCTTTTGAGCCGCATTTTCGGACGTAATTCAATGCTAAAACGCCCGAATTACGTCCGTAAATAGTGTGTGTGAACCCAGCCTTAGTGACGCCCCGGCTGCTAGTGCTGCATTGTTGGGTCAATTAGGAGACCCAGCGATGCAGCTGAAAGCGGACCGTCGGCCATGAGAAGTTTGCGTGGGGGGGGGGGCCCAGTAAGAATTTTTGCATCGGGGCCCATGAGCCTCTAGCTACGCCCCTGCCCGTGACGTCGAGGCACTCACAGCCAATACTTTGAAAGCTTGCTGGCAGTAAATAGCCAGCAATCTTCACAACTGCATGAATCAGTAGTTTTCACTACTAACGGGCAGACTGTCGGTCTGCCTCAACGCAGCGTACACTGTCGTCTCTGCACTGCCGCCTAATTGGGTATCGCAGCGGCAACGCTGAGAACAAATTATAAAATACAACGGGCAGTTTGTCTGTCTGCTTAAACGCAGTGCAGGCTATAAAAACATTTTTTTGCACTGCCGCACAACTAAGCAGCGTACGCTGTTGTCTCTGCACTGCCGCCTATTGGGTATCGCAGCGGCAACGCTGAGAACACAAAATAAAATACAACGGGCAGTCTGTCTGTCTGCTTAAACGCAGCACAGGCTATTCTCTTTGCACTGCCGCACAATTAAGAACAGCAGCTCCTCATTGAGATAGATTGCCATTTGTCCGCGTTGCTGGTTGAGCTGCTGCTTGAGCCAGGAACGGAACAGCAACGCTGGTAACATAATAAATATAACACATTTGAAGATTAATGAACTGTTCATTGACACAAACTTTAGTCTTTTTGCGCTGCTGCTCACCAAAAGTTTGGAGCGGCAACGCTTAAAAGGCACTCAATGATCAGGCAGTTGCTCATAGAGATTGAACACAACCTTCTGTGGTGTGCATATGCATGGTATCTTACAGTTATAAAAATAACCCTTGCAGCACTACCTCCCATATTTCCATCTGAGTAGTAGGGCCAACAACAAGCTTCCTACTCAGTGGAATTTGATTAAAGCTGTAATCACACTGTGCAATAATTTAATCAAAATACCACACAATGTGGCAATAAAAGGGGACATTGCACAGTATAATCCTTCTACTACATTAGTCGGTATCAATAAATAATTGAAGGCGACATTTTCCACCGTGCTCTACTTTCCCTCTCTCCCTATACCTACAATTCTCATGAGTGTATCCAAGTACTTTTGAGCTGTCTTTAAGGCAAAGTTAGTGTCAAAGTTACGCCAACATGTATGGCTATAGGAAAACGGATGGGACACGGTGATAACTAACAGAAACCACTGCACTTGTGCATGTTGTATGCTTAATGCATTGTTAAAAAAGGTACAAAAATTAACCATTTTTGGCAGCAGATGCCTGCCAGGCTTCATACATATAAGGTGGTAAAAGAAGAAGCAATGGCTTTTGACAAGCCCTCCAAAAATTGACCCTTTTTATTGGCAGATGCCTGCCGGGGTTCTTCCATACATGGATGTAAAAGCAACAAGCAATGGCTTTTCACAAGCCCTCCAAAAATGTACCCTTTTTATTGGCAGATGCCTGCCGGGGTTCTTCCATACATGGATGTAAAAGCAACAAGCAATGGCTTTTGACAAGCCCTCCAAAATTTGACCCTTTTTTATTGGCAGATGCCTGCCGGGGTTCTTCCATACATGGATGTAAAAGCAACAAGCAATGGCTTTTCACAAGCCCTCCAAAAATTGACCCTTTTTATTAGCAGATGCCTGCCGGGGTTCTTCCATACATGGATGTAAAAGCAATAAGCAATGGCTTTTCACAAGCCCTCCAAAAATGTACCCTGTTTATTGGCAGATGCGGCTTGCTCTCTGAGGAGAGAGGAGGTGTTTTGTTTTTGGGTGTGGTGCTTTTTGTGCATACCTTCCCGGGGACTCTGCCTTACTACCTGCCCAGGTTTATTACACCTGCCTGGGCTAGCAGAGTGCCCCGAGGG
Organism: Rhinoderma darwinii; assembly: GCF_050947455.1. NCBI lineage: Eukaryota > Metazoa > Chordata > Amphibia > Anura > Rhinodermatidae > Rhinoderma > Rhinoderma darwinii. Next base: position 37,529,660 of record NC_134698.1, read on the forward strand.
GGGCTCCATCTGGAGATGGAGTCCCGGTCCTCCACCCTCCGGAGCAGGCCGGTGGGGGGTGGAGGGACATCCCAGCCGGCTGGGAAAGCTCAGCCAGCCCCAGGGGAGAGGAGGACATCGCGGGGCTGCAGCAATGTGGCCTCATCCCCCCAAGCGGCTGGGGCATCGCAGCATGCCGCCAGGAGAGCAGAGGTAACGGAGCATGGAGAAGCAGGACCGGAACACCATGGCTGCAGGGACCTCGTGGAGTGGGGGTCACTGAGGCCGGGAGAGGAGGCCACTACTTTTGGCTCCCGCCTGGTGGCCCACCTCGAGGAATATAAAGACCTGGGGAGGTCCCTGCATCGGCTCAGAGGAGACCTAACGGTGGCCCGGCAGAGAGCGGCAAAATCCTCCGGCAGCAGGAGGGCCAAATACTCGGCACAGGTCCGTTCCCTGCTGCGGGAGGTAAAGGAGGTGGAGGAGAGGAGAGCCGCAATCCTGGAAGGTGGAGGAGCCTTTTCCGAGAAATTAAGGAACGATGACCGGTTCCTGCAAATGGCTGGGTCAAGCCAAACAGAGGAAAAAAAACAAAAAAAAACTGACAGCAAGCAGAGGAAAAGACATGACAGCAAGCAGAGGTACTTCAGAGGAGGAAACGCCCGACATGTCAACGCCGGTCCCTGTACGAGATGGATCAGGTACAGAGGCGCCCAGCCAGTCGGGGATGCCTCCATCAGCAGGATTGTGCCAAACGCTGTGCGGCTGCCAGATTCGGGGAACAGCTCCGGGTCCGAGGGGGATCACCCCCCTGGTCTGATAACCCAAATCTGCGACCAGGAGTCCCCCATGTCGCTGGAGGGGTTTAGCTTCGGATCGGAGCTGCCCCCGGAAGAGGAAGAGAGGATATGTGCACGAGTGTCCCCTGCACTCCGGGCCAGAAGAGATTCTGGTCCGACGTGCAGGACCCGCAAACCCCGCAGCCCCGGCTTCTGCAGTGGAGTCGGGGCGGGAAAGCGGGGAGATAGCATCGAGGGCGGGCAAGATGGCGCCGGACGCCGCTCACTGTGAAGTGGGCGGCGCTGGTTGTCAGAGCGCTGCAGGGGGCGTGGCCCCAGTCCCGGCTGATGGCGAGCCCCGGAGACCGGTGTGCGGTGTGAGCCACATATCGGTGGGGGGGGCGGACCGGAAGTCGGGGGCACCGCTGTCCCGCGGGTCGGGTGCCTGCAACGTTGCCGGTCCGGTCGTACCGGGACCGGCCAGCGTGATAGGCCAGCGGGCACCCGACGCCTCGGACAAGGGCGTAGCCAAAGCCTCGGCTGGAGGCGGAGCCGGCCACTCCGATATGGAGGAGGGGAGTGGCCTGGCTGATGGATACATAGAGGGGCCGCTGCTAAGCAGCTCAGCAGGCATAGTGGAGATGGAAATAGCCTGCAACGTTTCAAATGAGGAAGTTAATAAAGATGTTAATAATAGCAAAGTTAATACAAAAGTAAACACAAAAGTTAATAATAATAAAGTTAATAATAATAAAGTGTATAAAAATGTAAATAAAAATGCAAACGAAAATGTGCCTTTCCCTGCCCTGGCATGTGACATGGACACCAATGATGCGGAGGGTTGCGTGGAGGTGCCACTTATGTCATCTGGCGGCCCCTCCATAGTTGTGCCTGGTGATGCAGAGGCGGGGGTTGGGGTCAGGGCAGGGAAGGCAAAAGAAAAACGTAATAATGTGGAACCTGGCTTGGTCAAAAGGGTGTTAGAACCACGGGAGGATGTTTCAGCCGGAAATGTGGGGGGCCTGGCGCTCCCCTTCCCAGTGCCCCGAGCAGGACTTATGCCGGGGTAGTGGTGGGGGGGACCGCCGGCCCACCCACCCTCGTCCTCGGGCCCTGGGGAGGGTAACTTGCAACAGCGCCTCCTGCAGGCCTTAAGGGAGGGGAAGCAGTCTCTAACCATAGAGGGTGTGCAGAGGGATCTATCCTTCTGGATAGATAGGTACGGGTTAGAGGCCTTCCGAGAGAAAAGAGATCAGTGGTCACTCCCGACAACCGGGCAGGCTGTGGTCAGGAGGAATGTGGTCCGTCTCCGGTGGCGTGGAAATGAAATCTGTCCCCCCAGAAAAACGGTGGTGGAGCTGCTGCTGGGGATGGGCTTCAGGGCGCGTGACATCTTCGCCCTGATACATCCTCATGGCTCAGCTGAGTTCGACATCAGCTTTGTTCAACCGGGAGGCCTAGAGGTCTTCTGGGGGAATTATGAGCTCGTGAAGGACGAGCCCGGCTGGCGGGATTTTGCTGCACAAGCAATATCCCGTCAGAATGGTCTCAAGAAGGTGACCGTTCTCACCCGTAACGAGTCACTTTCTTGTGTTGACATCATGACCTGGCTAAGTCGGTATGGGGAAGTAGCGGAGATGCCCAGGAAGAACCTGGACGAGTTTGGCATCTGGTCGGGGGCCTGGACGTTTATGGTGAAACGTAAACGTCTGGGGCAAACTGTGTCCCACATCCCATCTTCTGCTTTCCTTGGGAGGGATCGTATCCTGGTCTTCTACCAGGGGCAACCGAGGCTGTGTCACCGGTGTGGCGACCCCTCGCATTTGAGTGCAGCCTGCTTAGTGCAGAAGTGCGCTCATTGTGGGGGGATAGGTAATCTAGCTGCATCGTGTGACCAGATTAGGTGTCACCTGTGTGGTGACTTAGGTCACCCATTCAGTAGGTGTCCCCGCTCCGTGGTCAATGCCATCGCCGGGCCTGCAGGAGGAGAGAGTGGGGTGGCTCCTGTGGGCGAGGAGGCGTGCAGAGATAGCGGAGCAAAAGGGCAAGTGAAGACATCAAGGAAAGGGCTCCAGCCTTCCTACCATCGAAGGCTGGAGAAGAGGCAAAAGGAGAGGGAGCTGAGGGAAACCCAGGCAACTGGGCGGACCTCTGGCCTGAACCCGGAGCCTGCCCTGGAGACGGATGCCCTTGGGGACGCTGAATTGGATGAGGAGGTCAGGAGGATCCAGAGGGAGCAAGTGGCTGAGGACTCTCAATCCTCCCAATATGAAAGTGTTGGTGAGGAAGAGAGGGTACAGCCTAAAAAAACACCTGGGACAAGGGCAAGATCCTGAGCGGGCCAAAGTCATCTGGCCAAGCCCCGGAAGGCAACATCTGCACCCCTCTGGTGCTCTCCCCCAACCGCTACCAAGCCCTCATGGATTTTCCAGCTCTTCAGCAAAGTGAAGAGGAGGGTGAGGTAGGGGTCTCAGAGGGCGCTGGACCCCTTCCCCCGAGAGGTACAAAGGCCTCTGGGGCGGGGGTCAACCTGGGGCAGGGGGACGAGGATGGGAGTGTGAGTGAGGTGGGGGAGGTCCGCCAAGAGGGAATGGACTCCACCACCTCTAAAAACCGTGCAAAAAAAGGAAGAGAGTCTGGGGGGTCCTCCTCAGACCATGACAGGGGTGGGAAGAAGAAAGCCATCTAATTTTATCATCCAGGATGGCGGTACCCACACCGTTGACGCTGGCTTCCATTAATGTCGCCAGCATTAAGTCAGATATTGCTAAATTTATGGCCTTTGATTTTCTCAGCCGAGTTGAAGCTGACATTTTGTTTTTGCAAGAGACCAGGCTGTCACTTTTGGCAGACGTTGTAAAAGCCAGGAGGGATTGGCGACGCGGGCCCTCCTACTGGTCTCTTGCGGCCGAGCCATATAGCGGTGTGGCGGTTCTTTTTACGGCACCGGTAAAATGCCGACGGATGATAGAATTAGAAATGGGGAGGTGCCTGATTTTAGATGTTCTCATAAAGGGACAAGAATTGCGATTAATCAACATCTATGGTCCCCAAACTAAGTGGGACCGGAAAAGTCTCTTTATGAGGATTAAGCCTTTCCTTTTTTCTAGGCGACAGGTCATCTTTGGAGGGGATTTTAACACTGTCGTTAGACCCCGCGATAGAGGAGGTTCCATAGACAGACTGGCCTATGATAGTATAGCCTTAAATAGCATAGCTAGCGAGGCTCGCCTGGTGGATATCCACATCAGGCATACCCCAGGTCACCCCGGGTTCACCTATCAAAGAGGAAGCTGTAGGTCTAGGATAGATAGGTTTTTTTTGAAGGAGGAAGCCATCTCTTCACCAGTGTCCGTTGTTGAGGTGGAATTCTCCGACCACTGTATGATTTTGTTTTCTCTGAACATTGCAGAATCCCTTCGAATGGGTCGAGGTATATGGAGGCTGAATTCTACTCTCCTGGAAGAAGCGGAAATAAGACAGGCCTTTGAAGATTTTCTCCAGGACCAGGTACCTTTGTTGGATCTAGGTGGCACTAAGTCTGAGTGGTGGGAGTTGTTTAAATATCGGGTGGCAGGATTTTTCCGCCGGCTTTCAGGCCTCAGGTCCATGAGCAGGTACCGCCTGTATCAGGAGCTGTGGAGGAAACTCGAACGTCTGGTCTCGGACGGAGGTAGCCAGGAGGAGATCTCCGGGGTGAAAGCGTTGCTCAAGAGGTGTCAGTATGATAGGCACGCATTTTGGTTCTTGAGAGGGATTTCGGGAGGTACCGCTCGCCCGACCCCTACAGGAACTGTAAGATGTCAGTGAGTCGTAAAATAGTGACAGGACTAATAGACAGTACAGGGTCCCTGAGGAGATCCAAGTCAGGGATTCTAGAGGTCGTTAGATCCTTCTACTCTCACCTTTTGGGTAGGCAGGATCCAGACCGGGAGGAGATGTCGGCTTTCCTGGCTGAAACTATCCCTGAGCCGGGAGAGGACTCCTCCCTTAATGTTTTGATGGATCCAATCAAAGAAGAGGAAGTAATGCTGGCGATTGACGGACTAGGTCTGAAAAAATCGCCAGGGCCGGATGGCTTAACATCCGAGTTCTATAAGACCTTTAAAGGAACCCTAGTTCCTCTCTTGACAGCGGTATTTAATGAGTGTCTATCCTCGGGCACTCTGCCAAAGTCAATGAGGAGGTCAGCTTTGATTGTTCTATCAAAGGGTAAGGATTCGACCCGTATTGAGAATTGGCGTCCCATAGCGCTCCTCAATACGGACAGAAAGGTTCTCGCAAAGGTGCTGTTTAATCGGTTGGTGAAATTTGCACCCCGGCTTCTTTCGCCGGTCCAGCATTGTTCCGTTCCAGGCCACAGCACTTTTAGTGCTGTCCTCAGTGTCAGAGAGGCAGTGGAGCGGGGAAATTCTGGCCAGTGGAAGGGGTACGTCCTGTCCTTGGACCAGGCCAAAGCGTTTGACCGAGTGAATCATGAGTATCTATGGTCGGTCCTTCTGAGGTATGGTCTGCCGGGAGGGTTTGTCAATTGGCTCCAGACCTTATACACTGGGGCAGAGACTTTCGCGCTGGTTAACGGTTGGGTTGGAACCCCCTTTGAGGTTGGGTCTGGTGTCCGCCAGGGCTGTCCTCTGAGTCCCCTGCTATATGTGTTTGCGATTGACCCTTTTTTAAGAAGGGTTGACCGTGGACCATTGGCGGGGATCGGGGTCGGCTTGGAAGGGCCGGAAGCCACTCAGAGGGTGGTTGCATACGCGGATGACGTCTCCATTTTCGTCTCCTCTCAAGGGGAGGCGGAGTGGGTGATGTCAGAAGTGGAATGTTACTCACGGGCATCTGGGTCCAAGGTTAACTGTGACAAGTGCGTGAGTCTCTGGCTGGGAGGAGGAGATCCTAGTTTTGGTCTCCTGGACACCCTTCCAGAGCCTCAGGGGTCTGCAAAGATCTTAGGAGTGGAATTTGGCCCGGGTGATTATCCCAAGAAAAACTGGGATGACAGGCTAAAGTTAGTTGCCCAGAAGGTCGGCCAATGGAAGGGTTGGTCCTTAACCCTTAGAGAAAGGGTTCACTTGGCCAAAGCTTACCTGGTGCCCATGTTGCTCTACCTCGGAAGTGTGTGCATCTTGCCAGAACCTCTCTGGGCTCGGGTCTATAGCCTGTTCTTCCAACTGTTATGGGGGAACAGGCTCAACCTAATTAAGAGAGAAGTTATGTATCTACCAAGGAAACTAGGAGGGTTAGGTATGGTTAACCCAGTGGTGTTCCTAGTGAACACCTTTGTTAAGATCAATATGGCAAACCTCTGGCAAGAGAGGGCTCCTTGGTGCATTCTCTCCTACAGGGAGTGGTTTCAGCCCTTCTTCCAGGAATGGGAGAGAGGAGGCCAAGTGAAAGACCTGCGTACACCCCATGGACATCTCCCAGCTTATGCCGCCCTGGTCTTGAAGATGGTACGCCGGTGGGGTCTGGAGGTGTGGGAGATCAGGATCATGCCGAGGAAATTCCTCGACAGAAGGGTTCTGATGACCCACTTCCAGAAGCCCCTGGCTCTCAAAGACTGCCCAAGTAGTGACCTCAGGGAGGGATTAAAACTTTTAAATTCAGTGAGGATTCCCCAGAAGTTTTGGGATCTGGCTTGGCGCTGCTTCCACGGGAGACTGTACGTAAGGGGCAATTTGAAGTACAGAAACACTGATGACAGAGGATGTCCTCGGGAGGAGTGTAGCGATACACTAGAGAGTATGGAGCATTTCCTGCTTCATTGCTCCTTTAATGCAGAGGTGTACAAAAGGGTGGGTGCCTCCATCGGCTGGCTCGGCTTAGCCAACCTCTCCTACGCCGGGTGGGCTTATGGGATGTTCGGAGACCTAGGTGGTAGGGACCGTAACACTTCTTTTTTAGTTAGAATAGTGGTTAGGCACTTTACCTGGAACGCACGGTGTTTAGTATCTACGCAGAGCAAAATCCTTCTGGTGGAAGAAGTTGTAGGGAACATCATCGGTGGCCTGGTGAAGGTACGTTCTTTGGAGGTTGATAGACTGGGAGCATCCAAAGCCTCTCGCCTATGGAGGGGCTTTTCTTTTGGGGTGCCTTAGGGTATTGACCTTCAGTGGGAGGTGGGGCTCATCTGGCTCGTCTGGGGGGGGGGTCCGCCCTCGCTTAGGCACTAAAAAATTAAGCGATAGGGAAAACAATAGGGAAAGGAGGGCGAGTTTAGGGCTAGATCAAACAAAGGGTAAGAGAAGGGACAGCTTTAGGGGAAAGCGATAGGGGAAGCGATAGTGAGGTGTCGGCGTGGGTGGATCCTATCCCCGGGGGGGTCGGGTGGGTCTCTTTCTCCTCTTTCTGGTGGTAGGCTGGGATTGTGCACGGCAGAGTTTTTTGTTTTCTGTACATAAAGGCAGTATAAAGGCTTACAGGAACCGAACTTGGTGCTTTCGGGTTGTGTTTTTGTTGTTATGTATATGCGAGGGAGAGTGACAGGGGTTTAGATAGGTTGGGTGGGGGAATGGGGGGGTTTGGGGAGGATTATATTGTTTTCTTTTTTTCTCCCGCTCGGGCCCGGACTATGCAGAACATTAGAGGACATGGGACGAGGGTCTGAGTGGGAGGTCTACGGTGTGGTGGCGGAGGCCAGCATCAGGACTAAGCGGACATGAGGGGACATGAGGCGGGGTGTTGGCCTGGTGTGGTGAAGGGTTAGGTTAGTTAGAGTTAGGGTTGGTATATATATTGAGGAAAAAAAAAATAATAATAATAAAAAAAAATAAAAAAAATAAAATAAAATAAAAAAAATATATATAGGTATATAGGTGGAGGTGTAAAAAAAGTATAGGTGTATATATATTCTTATGTATATGTGGGAGTAAAGATTAAAGTATGTTGTATATAAATATGGGTATGAACGTTGGGGGGTTTGACACATTCCGGCTGATTGTTTCAAATGAGTACGGAAGGGAGTGAGTGGGGGCAAATGGATACTGAGAGGTGGCGGGGGATACGATAAAAGTTGAATGTGGATGAGTGTAGCTGGTTGAGGAATTGGCCAAGTCCGGGAACATGGAGGAATACAGTGATGTATTTAAAAATATGTATATAATGTCTTATGTTTATGTTTGTATATGTTGTATTTTGGTTATGGTTTACATCGGCTGATGTTGTTGTTATGTTTTTTACTTTTATAATAAAAGAGTTCCATACATTTATGTAAAAGCAACAAGCAATGGCTTTTGACAAGCCCTCCAAAAATTGACCCTTTTTATTGGCAGATGCCTGCCGGGGTTCTTCCATACATGGATGTAAAAGCAACAATCAATAGCTTTTCACAAGCCCTCCAAAAATTGACCCTTTTTATTGGCAGATGCCTGCCGGGGTTCTTCCATACATGGATGTAAAAGCAACAAGCAATGGCTTTTTACAAGCCCTCCAAAAATTGACCCTTTTTATTGGCAGATGCCTGCCGGGGTTCTTCCATACATGGATGTAAAAGCAACAAGCAATGGCTTTTCACAAGCCCTCCAAAAATTTACCCTTTTTATTGGCAGATGCCTGCCGGGGTTCTTCCATACATGGATGTAAAAGCAACAAGCAATGGCTTTTCACAAGCCCTCCAAAAATTGACCCTTTTTATTGGCAGATGCCTGCCGGGGTTCTTCCAATCATGGATGTAAAAGCAACAAGCAATGGCTTTTGACAAGCCCTCCAAAAATTGACCTTTTTTATTGGCAGATGCCTGCCGGGGTTCTTCCATACATGGATGTAAAAGCAACAAGCAATGGCTTTTGACAAGCCCTCCAAAAATTTACCCTTTCTATTGGCAGATGCCTGCCGGGGTTCTTCCATACATGGATGTAAAAGCAACAAGCAATGGCTTTTGACAAACCCTCCAAAAATGGACCCTTTTTATTGGCAGATGCCTGCCGGGGTTCTTCCATACATGTATGTAAAAGCAACAAGCAATGGCTTTTCACAAGCCCTCCAAAAATTGACCCTTTTTATTGGCAGATCTTCCAATCATGGATGCAAAAGCAACACAACCTGTAATCATGTTTTCAGTACGGGACAGTAGTTCCACGGAGAGGCAGGGACTCCTAGCATCGTACATAACTATGATGCTAGGAGCCCGGCTCCCTGCACTGAGTTCGGTCCGGGACTTCCGGCCGAAATACGTCCGTCCATTACGGACGTTAATGTGCTCGTGTGAACCCAGCCTTACCGATCACATCTAAGTTCATAACTTAGATGTGATCGATAATAGGCGACCTAATGGATTCAGGTCTCAGTGCAATATACAGCTGCTCTGTATACAGGATACAAAGCAGCTGTATCTCAAAAAGTGCAAATCATTTTCAATAAAAAGTAATTAAAACTTGCACCAATCGCATTAATAGATATCTTTATATATCATAGTGACATGTCCGAAGTTTTCATCGGTGGGGGACCAAGCACTGAGGCCCCCACCAATCGCTAAAACGAAGCAGCAGAAGTGCTCGGGTGAGCGCTGTGCCGCTTCATTTATGATCGACTTTCAGCCGAGTGAGCGGTGTACGGACTCCTAGACTTTCTATTGAGCCCGTACACTGCTCCACGGAAAGCCAAACAGAATTGAAGCGGCACACCGTTCACCCGAGCACTTCTGCTGCTTCGTTTTAGCGACTAGTGGGGGGTCTCAGTGTTCGGACCCCACTGGTCAAAACTTCTGACATGTCAAAAGTTTTTAAAAAAGTTGTTACACTTTAAAGAGAATCTTTCACCTGCCCACAGATTTGCATTTGAGTGCTGCAGCATGTAATGGTCAGGGCTGCACAAACTCTGGGGCACTTTAAAAAAAAAATCCTACCCACTTTCCTTACTTAGATATCGGTGCTGTAATACTTGACGCCCGATATTTAAATAACCCCATAAACTACCAATGGGGCGGTAATTGGCAAGGGGACGTGTAACATCGCTGTGACACAATCCGCTACAGACAATGTCAACAGCATGAGCTGGAGAGAGGAGATCATGTGCGCGCGCACGCTCTCACTCTTCAGCTCTCGGCAGGCAAGTACAAGACTGATCTCAGGTGAGAGATCAGTCTTGTCGTCCTTGTCTGCCGAGAGCTAAAGAGTGAGAGAGTGCGTGCGCACACAGCTCCGATGCCATGGAACAGAAGAATAATTCACACTCTTCTTCTCCTCTTGTGTTCCTTAGTGGTGGCGGAGCTGCGCGCACGCGCTCTCTCCAGCTCTTGCTGTAACGCTGACCGTAGCTGATTGGACAGTGTCACAGCGATGGTACACGCCCCCTTGCCAATTACCTCCCCATTGACAGTTCATGGGGTTATTTAAATATCGGGCGCCAAATATTATAGCACTGATATCTAAATTACGAAGGAGGCTAGGAAAAAAATGTAAAGTGCCCCAGAGTTTGTGCAGCCCTCCCCATTACATGCTGAACTTAGCTGCACATGTATGGGGAGGTGAAAGGTTCTCTTTAAAAGAAAGGTGTTATAATTTTTTATTTTTTATTTGATATGTTTTATTTTATGGGCCTAATTTTTCTAATTATTTTAATATGTTTCCGAAGCTATTTATTCATATGTTTGTACGTCTGCGGGGGCAGCCAACTTTATTTTTATTTTTCATACTGCTAATTTTTGTTTTGCAGGTTCCGTTGGACCATTTGGACTATGTCGTAGATTCGTTGGACTACTTAGCTGATTTAAGTTTTATTTCTTTTTTTTTTTTATAAAATGGTTAAAGTGGATTGTGTGGAAGAGTTGTCATTTCAATAAAATAAATGTCTTTATGTCTCTGTTTTTTAATACTTCATTACCGCCTTAGTAATGGCTGCTGTCTGATTGAGAGCGTCCATTACTAGAAGGGGCTTAGTGTTAGCCAGTAATAAGGCTATCACTAACCCCTATTATTACCCCGGTACCCACCGCCACCAGGAGTACCGAGAAGAGCTGGGTACGATCCAGCACCCGATCGTCTGAAGAGAAGGGCGGGTACTGGCATGGAATGGCCAAAAACCATGGCCCTTCCCACCCTGGTAATGCTAGGCTGCTGCTGCTTTATTGTATCTGGCTGGTTATGAAAAATGGAGGGGATCTCACGTAATTTTTTTTCTATTTATTTTTTTTAAAAGACGGGTTGCCGCTATTTTTCACAACCAGCCAGATACAATAAAGCAGCTGCAGCCTAGCATCCCCAGGGTGGGAAGGGCCACGTTTTTATCCCTTCCCAGCCTGGTAAAACCAGCCTGTGACTGCCCTGCTGCCTTACCGTCGCTTCAGATGGTCGGGTACTGGATCGTACTCGCGGCAGTGAGAACCGGGGTAATAATAGGGGTTAGTGATAGCCTTTTTACTGGCTAACACTAAGCCCCTTCTTAGTAATGGACGCTCTCAATCAGACAACAGCCATTACTAAGGCCATAATAAAGTATTAAAAAAAACAGACAAGAAAAACTTTTATTGAAATCTAAACTCCCCCATGCAACCCTCTTTCACCATTTTTTTTTTTTTTTAAAAAGTAGATCATCGGAGTAGTCCAATGAATCTACGACGTAGTCCAAACGCTCCAGCGGAACCTACCAAAAAAAAGAAGTATAAAAATTTTAAAAACTTAAATTTGCCACAATAGTCACACAATATAACTATACTGTAATCACTTATATGGTTTGCAGATATCTTGTGTATAACTGGCATCTACCTCTATAAGGTCACTATATGGGGGTAATATTGGTCTATATATAGTGTGATTTATTCACTAACAGTATGGTGGTTTTTTTCTGACACACTGTTGTAGTAATATGTGATCATGGTTTGGTAGTTTTATTCAGTAACCATATGGAGGTATTATTCAGTAACAGTATGGGGGTATTATTCAGTGACTGTATGGGGGTATTATTCAGTAACTGTATGGAGGTATTATTCAGTAACAGTATGGAGGTATTATTCAGTAACAGTATGGGGGTATTATTCAGTAACAGTATGGGGGTATTATTCAGTAACAGTATGGAGGTATTATTCAGTAACAGTATGGTGGTATTATTCAGTAACTGTATGGAGGTATTATTCAGTAACAGTATGGAGGTATTATTCAGTGACTGTATGGAGGTATTATTCAGTAACAGTATGGAGGTATTATTCAGTAACTGTATGGAGGTATTATTCCGTAACAGTATGGAGGTATTATTCAGTAACAGTATAAAGGTATTACTCAGTCACTGTTTGGAGGTATTATTCAGTAACTGTATGGAGGTATTATTCAGTAACAGTATGCAGGTATTATTCAGTAACAGTATAAAGGTATTATTCAGTAACTGTATGGAGGTATTAGTCAGTAACAGTATGGGGGTATTATTCAGTAACAGTATGGAGGTATTATTCAGTAACAGTATGGAGGTATTATTCAGTAACGGTATGGAGGTATTATTCAGTCACATAATGGGGGTATTATTCAGTAACTGTATGGAGGTATTATTCAGTAACAGTATGGAGGTATTATTCAGTAACTGTATGGAGGTATTATTCAGTAACAGTATGGAGGTATTATTCAGTAACAGTATGGAGGTATTATTCAGTAACAGTATGGGGGTATTATTCAGCAACAGTATGGGGGTATTATTCAGTAACAGTATGGAGGTATTATTCAGTAACAGTATGGAGGTATTATTCAGTAACAGTATGGAGGTATTATTCAGTAACAGTATGGAGGTATTATTCAGTAACAGTATAAAGGTATTATTCAGTAACTGTATGGGGGTATTATTCAGTAACAGTATGGGTGTATTATTCAGTAACAGTATGGAGGTATTATTCAGTAACGGTATGGAGGTATTATTCAGTCACATAATGGGGGTATTATTCAGTAACTGTATGGAGGTATTATTCAGTAACAGTATGGAGGTATTATTCAGCAACAGTATGGGGGTATTATTCAGTAACCGTATGGAGGTATTATTCAGTAACAGTATGGGGGTATTATTCAGTAACTGTATGGAGGTATTATTCATTAACTGTATGGGGGTATTATTCAGTAACAGTATGGGGGTATTATTCAGTAACAGTATGGAGATATTATTCAGTAACAGTATGGGGTTATTATTCAGTAACAGTATAAAGGTATTCAGTAACAGTTTGGAGGTATTATTCAGTAACTGTATGGAGGTATTATTCAGTAACAGTATGCGGGTATTATTCAGTAACAGTATGGGGGTATTATTCAGTAACAGTATGGAGGTATTATTCAGTAACAGTATGGGGGTATCATTGAGTAACAGTATGGAGGTATTATTCAGTAACAGTATGGAGGTATTATTCAGTAACACTATGGAGGTATTATTCAGTAACAGTATGGGGGTATTATTCAGAAACAGTATGGGGGTATTATTCAGTAACAGTATGGGGGTATTATTCAGTAACAGTATGGAGGTATTATTCAGTAACAGTATGGAGGTATTATTCAGTAACAGTATGGAGGTATTATTCAGTAACAGTATGGAGGTATCATTCAGTAACAGTATGGAGGTATCATTCAGTAACAGTATGGGGGTATTATTCAGTAACAGTATGGAGGTATTATTCAGTAACAGTATGGAGGTATTATTCAGTAACAGTATGGGGGTATTATTCAGTAACAGTATGGAGGTATTATTCAGTAACAGTATGGGGGTATTATTCAGTAACAGTATGGAGTATTATTGGTAATGTTGGTCTTACAATCTATGTAAATTACTGTGGTGGGGGCTGTGGGGAAGTGTGAGTGGCAGTAGATGGTCAGGCTAAGAGACAGTCTGCAGAGTGGCATGTGATGTACTTTGACATGTAGGTGATACTTACGTGTGGGATGTGGGCCCATAACTTGTGTACAGCCCAGGGCCTAAGATCATATTAATCCACCACTGGCATCGAGCCAGCACAGGCAGACCACAACAATACAGCAGGTAGAGCAAAGAAACCGGCCCAGGATGTGCCGCTTCAAAACAGCGCTAAGTGCGATCCATCCTGGACTGGCCTGAATGTAATTGCAGAGAGTGACGGCGCAAATGAGACTGGCTGCCGAGGAAAGATATGGGGCAGTGCAGACTGTACTATTTGCACTGCACTGATTGGCAGTAAGAATAATTCTTTAAATATTTTCAATACTTCAAACAGCACTTTACGACTATGTTCACACGGAGTATTTTGCAGGAGGAATATCTGCCTCAAAATTCCGTTTGGAAGTTTGAGGCAGATTTTCCTCTCCCTGCACGCCGATTTTCGCAGAGTTTTTCGCAGCGTTTTTCGCCCGCGGCCATTGAGCGCCGCGGGCATAAAACACAGTGAAATACGCTTTCTCTGCCTCCCATTGAAGTCAATGGGAGGTCAGAGGCGGAAGCTCCCGAAGATAGGGCATGTCGCTTCTTTTTCCCGCGAGGCAGTTTTACTGCTCGCGGGAAAAAGACGGCGACGCCTCCCATTGAAATCAATGGGAGGCATTTTCGGGCCGTTTTTGCCGAGTTTTGCGACGCGGTTTCCGCGTCCAAAAACTCGGCAAAATACTCCGTGTGAACATAGCCTAAGGCTATGTTCACACTGAGTTTTTTGCAGGAGGAAAATTCTGCCTCAAAATTCTGTTTGGGATTTTGAGGCAGATTTTGTCCTTCCTGCACGTAGTTTGCCGCGATTTTCACCGCGTTTTTCGCTCACGGCCATTGAGTGCTACGGGCAAAAAACTCTGCGAAATACCCTTTCTCTGCCTCCCATTGATGTCAATAGGAGGTCAGAGGCATAAACGTGCGAAGATAGGGCATGTCCCTTCTTTCTCGGGAGGCATTTTCGGTCGGTTTTTGACGAGTTTTGCGGAGCGGTTTCCGTGCCCAAAAACTCGTCAAAATACTCTGTGTGAACAGGGCCTAACAAATAAACATCAAATGTTTTGCTATTTAAAAAATGTATATATTGCGTGTTTGATGTGTACAGCTAGGAATGAGAAATCTCTGATAGATTTGGGGGGGGGGGGGCGCCTTTTTATAGTTCGCCTCAGGCGGCAGACGGGCTAGGTTCACCCCTGTGGACGACAGTCACAGGACAAAGCCCTGTGGTGGGGCAGGCCTGCTTGTAGCAGACGGCAGTGGAGGTGTATTGGTGGTAGTAGAGGTAGCCAACACAGTCAGCAAGGGTGGTAGTAGTAGTAGCAGCATATTAAAAAAAGAGAGTGGACGACAGTCACAGGACAAAGCCCTGAGGTGGGGCAGGCCTCAGGCCTGCTTGTAGCAGACGGGCGGCAGTGGAGGTGTATTGGTGGTAGTAGAGGTAGCCAACACAGACAGCAAGGGTGGTAGTAGCAGTAGCAGCAGCACATTAAAAAAAGAGACTGGACGACAGTCACATTACAAAGCCCTGTGGTGGGGCAGGCCTGCTTGTAGCAGACGGCAGTGGAGGTGTATTGGTGGTAGTAGAGGTAGCCAACACAGACAGCAAGGGTGGTAGTAGTAGTAGCAGCAGCACATTAAAAAAAGAGACTGGACGACAGTCACAGGACAAAGCCCTGTGGTGGGGCAGGCCTGCTTGTAGCAGACGGCAGTGGAGGTGTATTGGTGGTAGTAGAGGTAGCCAACGCAGACAGCAAGGGTGGTAGTAGTAGTAGCAGCAGCACATTAAAAAAAGAGTGGACAGGACAGAATCCCGTAGTAGCAGGCGGCAGTAGCAGGCGGCAGCAGCAGCAGCAATGTCAGATCTAATCAGTGGCATCAGGCACAGAGGTTTTAAGATCCTCACCGATCCATGCTTGATTCATTTTCAGAAACGTGAGATTTTCCAAGCTGTTGGCGGACAATCTTGTTCGCTTAGGGGTGACGAATCCCCCTGCCGCGCTGAATACCCTCTCTGACGCTACACTGGAGGGTGGACAAGACAGTACACCCATGGCAAACTGCTGACCCAGAAGTCCATGGGGTCTGGGATCAGCATTTCTGACGGAGAAAGGGCACAGTCCAGGTACGAGTGAACCTGGTTGTTTAGGTGCTGCACCTGGTGATGGTGAACATCCCTTTGGTGACTACGATGTGTGTCAAGTCGGGGTATTGGATGTAAAAATGTTGTCATCATATTTTCCAAACTGAATTGGGCACTGCTGCTGCTGCCGCCGCCGCCGCTGCTGCTGCGGCTGCCGCCTATTGCAGAGGTAGCTCTGCCAGAGGCGGTGGAACGATGAGACAGTGGGGAGTGGAGAGTGGCCCCCCGGTCAGACATGCTTGCAGCAGGTGTTTGCCGTTTGAAAGCCGTGACAAGCTGGCAGCATAGCTTCTCTCGATAATAAGCCAATTTTGCCTCCCTCTCGGAAGGCGCAAAAAACTCCCCCATTCTGGCTTTATACCGAGGGTCTAAAAGTGTGGCTATCCAGTACTCATCTCTTTGCTTCATGCTAACAATGCAACAGTCAGCGCGCAAGTAACGAAGCACACAGCTCGCCATCCTGGCCAGCGTTTCAGAGGGCAAGGTTGGTTCCATCTCCGCCCCATACTTCCATGGTTGTCCATCATCAAGGTCGTCGTCAGACTCGTCATCACCACCATCACTGTCATGTTGTGCAGCTGCCTCGTCCCCTATCCCTTCCTGTGATTCCATCTCCAAATCCAGCTCCTCTTCAGGTCCTGTTTCCTCATCCTCATCCTCCTCCTCCTCCTCCTCCTCCTCAACATCCATAGCCAGATGTGATCCTTCCTCCATCCTTTGCTGAATCATCGCTGTGAGCGTTTGCTCCATAATGAATATCAGCGGCATAACATCGTTCATTCCGCTAGCGTCACGGCTCACAAATCGTGTGGCCTCTTCAAAGGGCCTCAAAACGCGACATGCGTCTCTAACCAGCTGCCAGTGCCTGAGCTCGAAATTACACTGGCTCCTAACACTGCCCGTCTGCTGCATCAGGAAATCATTCACGGCTTTCCGCTGTTCGTACAGACGGTCCAACATGTGTAGGGTGGAATTCCAGCGTGTTGGAACGTTGCAAATCAGGCTGTGTTCTGGGAGATTGTTTTGACGCTGCAAGTTCAGGAGGGCGTGCTTATATGCATACGAACGTCTAAAGCGAATGCAAACCCTCCTGGACATGGCCAGCACACCCTTCAAACCAATATATGACTTTAAGAAGCGTGTTATGACCAGATTGATCACATGTGCCATGCAAGGAGCGTGTGTCAGGTGACCTAGACGCAGTGCAGCCACAACGTTCTTGCCGTTATCAGAGACAACATTGCCCAGTGTGAGTTTCAGAGGAGACAGCCAGCATGCGATTTCCTCCTTGATGTACAGCAGCAGCTCCTGCCCTGTGTGGCTTTTCTCGCCCAGGCTCTGCAGGTGTAAGATAGCGTTGTGGCGCTTCACCTTGCACCTATGAAAAGAGGAGGGAGGAGGAGTGGAAGATACGCTGTGTCCTGTCGGGGACGGGAAGACCTCCAAGGAGGAAGGCAAGGAGGAGGAGTAGGAGGAGGAGGATGGTAGGCGCCTGGTGTCCGGAGTTGAACCAGAAAGATACAAGCGTGGAGGTGGTAATGCCTGGCATTGCTGCGGTGGTGCATCGGACTGCAAAATATTGACCCAGTGGGCCGTGAAAGACATGTACTGTCCCTGCCCATAGTTGCTGCTCCACGTGTCGACGGTGGCATGTACCCTGCTGCACACGGATAATTGCAAGGACTGGCACACCTTTTCCTCCACGTGCTTGTGCAAGGCAGGGACAGCTGTTTTGGAGAAGTAATGTCGGATAGGTATTCGCCACCTAGGCTGAGCGCACGCCATCAATTGCTTGAAGCCGGCGGAGTCGACCAGGTGGTACGGCAGCGACTGCACCACCAACAACTTAGCCAGGTGTGAATTAAGCCGCACGACAAGTGGATGACTGGGTATATATTGTTGCTTATTGGACAACGATTCCGTAATGGATAACTGATGGGACGTAGGAGGAGCACTAGATGACAGTGATGATGATGATGATGACAACGACATGGTGGATAAGGCCTGGCTACTACTTAGATGACAGGGACTCGGAGCAGCAGCAGCAGCAGCGGCAGAGGGGTCTTCATTAGATGTACATGATGATGGTGGGGCATGTCGATTGTCCCACATGGCCTTGTGATGCCGCTCCATGTGTTTACGTAGAGCGGTAGTTCCTACATTGCTGCCCTGCCCACGCCTTACTTTCTGCTCGTAGATACGGCACTGTGCCATGTTTTCGTCCTCCGGGAAGGTACAGAAAAATTGGCACACCGCAGAGTACCGTAAAGAGGTAGTGCCACGTCCACCACCACCACCACCACCACCCGAGCTTGCCCCTTGTCTGGCAGGCTTTTTTCGGGAGCCTACACCAGCATCAGTGTCGCCGTCACCGGCTCCTGAGCTGACCCTACCGCTGCAACGATTTGCAGATTGACTTCTGCCCCTACCTCGGCTTGGCTGTTTATCACGGCCAGTGCCGGCACTACTACCCTCCTCCTCTGACGCCGTCATCACCTCGTCACCTGGTTCCCACGTCCTGTCTAAAACAACATCATCATCATAGCCCTCCTCATCATCCCCGCCACTTCTGTCACTGTGTTGTGAATGTGATGTGACATCATGGCGGGCTCCATGCCCCCCCTCATTACTGCGTCTGCCACCACCACCAACACCCCCACTACCGCAGCTATGCGTCTCAGACACCGCTTCCACCTCCACCACCGCCGCAACACACTCCGTTGGCTGACTCGCGGAAAACAAATCATCATCACTATGTTGTTCAGTATCTTCCTTCGCACCTGAGGAGATGTCTCTTAGGACTCTCAGGAAAGATGGCTTCCCACTAGGAAGAAGGAGCGAAGACATAGATGATGGAATGGAAACGCTAGAAATACCTATATTACTACTGTCACTGTGCCAAGGAACTGTAGAGGATCTGGAATCCAACGAAACCTGGCTTGAAGCCAGATCGTCAGAGTCTTCTTGCTGAGATGACCGCGAGCCAGCCAACCAGTCCACAATGGCCGTATTGCCTAAAGTAACCCGCCCACCGGAGGAGATGGACAAGTCTGGCTTACTGATACTGCTACTACTACCACCAGCAGGCACATGGCTGCTGCTACTAGTGGAACTGGGCACATGTCTGGTGCCACAAATGCTGGTACTGGGTCTGGCACCAACAGATCCAACATTTGGACTGGAAGAGGAGACGGCATGGGTGTTTTTTCCTCTACCCCGTCCTTTCACACCCTTTTTTTTACCAGACATTTCACTGCTGGAGTGCAGCAAGTTGAATCAAAACCTGGGGGATGAGCCCCTTCTAAAAGTGTATTCACACACTGACACTGGCTTGGCAAATGGCAATGAATGAGAATTTCTATCAGCCACGCTGCAGTGCACTCAGGGAATGCTGGGCGTTGTAGTACTACTAGGCTGCCTGTATCGCAAGTTGGATTGTTATTTATGTTAACGGCCGGGGATGAGTCCCTTCTAAAAGCGTATTCACACACTGACACTGGCTTGGCAAATGGCAATGAATGAGAATTTCTATCAGCCTCGCTGCAGTGCACTCAGGGAATGCTGGGCCTTGTAGTACTACTAGGCTGCCTGTATCGCAAGTTGGATTGTTATTTATGTTAACGGCCGGGGATGAGCCCCTTGTAAAAGCGTATTCACACACTGAAACTGGCTTGGCAAATGGCAATGAATGAGAATTTCTATCAGCCACGCTGCAGTGCACTCAGGGAATGCTGGGCATTGTAGTACTACTAGGCTGCCTGTATCGCAAGTTGGATTGTTATTTATGTTAACGGCCGGGGATGAGCCCCTTCTAAAAGCGTATTCACACACTGACACTGGCTTGGCAAATGGCAATGAATGAGAATTTCTATCAGCCTCGCTGCAGTGCACTCAGAGAATGCTGGGCCTTGTAGTACTACTAGGCTGCCTGTATCGCAAGTTGGATTGTTATTTTTGTTAACGGCCGGGGATGAGCCCCTTCTAAAAGCGTATTCACACACTGACACTGGCTTGGCAAATGGCAATGAATGAGAATTTCTATCAGCCACGCTGCAGTGCACTCAGGGAATGCTGGGCCTTGTAGTACTACTAGGCTGCCTGTATCGCAAGTTGGATTGTTATTTAAGTTAACGACCGGGGATGAGCCCATTCTAAAAGCGTATTCACACACTGACACTGGCTTGGCAAATGGCAATGAATGAGAATTTCTATCAGCCACGCTGCAGTGCACTCAGGGAATGCTGGGCCTTGTAGTACTACTAGGCTGCCTGTATCGCAAGTTGGATTGTTATTTATGTTAACGGCCGGGGATGAGACCCTTCTAAAAGCGTATTCACACACTGACACTTGCTTGGCAAATGGCAATGATTGAGAATTTCTATCAGCCTCGCTGCAGTGCACTCAGGGAATGCTGGGCCTTGTAGTACTACTAGGCTGCCTGTATCGCAAGTTGGATTGTTATTTATGTTAACGGCCGGGGATGAGCCTCTTCTAAAAGCGTATTTACACACTGACACTGGCTTGGCAAATGGCAATGAATGAGAATTTCTATCAGCCACGCCGCGGTGCACTCAGGGAATGCTGGGCCTTGTAGTACTACTAGGCTGCCTGTATCGCAAGTTGGATTGTTATTTATGTTAACGGCCGGGGATGAGCCCCTTCTAAAAGCGTATTTACACACTGACACTGGCTTGGCAAATGGCAATGAATGAGAATTTCTATCAGCCACGCTGCAGTGCACTCAGGGAATGCTGAGCCTTGTAGTACTACTAGGCTGCCTGTATCGCAAGTTGGACTGTTATTTATGTTAACGGCCGGGGATGAGCCCCTTCTAAAAGCGTATTCACACACGGACACTGGCTTGGCAAATGGCAATGAATGAGAATTTCTATCAGCCACGCTGCAGTGCACTCAGGGAATGCTGGGCCTTGTAGTACTACTAGGCTGCCTGTATCGCAAGTTGGATTGTTATTTATGTTAACGGCCGGGGATGAGACCCTTCTAAAAGCGTATTCACACACTGACACTTGCTTGGCAAATGGCAATGATTGAGAATTTCTATCAGCCTCGCTGCAGTGCACTCAGGGAATGCTGGGCCTTGTAGTACTACTAGGCTGCCTGTATCGCAAGTTGGATTCTTATTTATGTTAACGGCCGGGGATGAGCCCCTTCTAAAAGCGTATTCACACATTGATACTGGCTTGGCAAATGGCAATGAATGAGAATTTCTATCAGCCACGCCGCGGTGCACTCAGGGAATGCTGGGCCTTGTAGTACTACTAGGCTGCCTGTATCGCAAGTTGGATTGTTATTTATGTTAACGGCCGGGGATGAGCCCCTTCTAAAAGCGTATTTACACACTGACACTGGCTTGGCAAATGGCAATGAATGAGAATTTCTATCAGCCACGCTGCAGTGCACTCAGGGAATGCTGAGCCTTGTAGTACTACTAGGCTGCCTGTATCGCAAGTTGGACTGTTATTTATGTTAACGGCCGGGGATGAGCCCCTTCTAAAAGCGTATTCACACACTGACACTGGCTTGGCAAATGGCAATGAATGAGAATTTCTATCAGCCTCTGTGCACTGACTCAGGGAATGCTGGGCGTTGTAGTACTACAAAGCCTGCCTGTATTGCAAGTTGGATGCAATGGGGATGAGCCCCTTATTAAAGCGTATTCACACACTGGCTGAGTAGTGAGTAGTGGATAAGCCCCTTCGATTGCTGGATTCCTGGCTTTTAGATTCCTAAAGCTTTCCCTTACTGCACAGAGATGCTATCCCTACAGCTCCTGTCTGTAAAATGGCCGCTGAGCTCCGTGCATAGACTTTTATTGCAGGCTTGAGCCCGCCCCTATGCTGCCTCCCGATTGGCTGGGAGAGCCGTTTGCAAGGCATTTTGGGGTAGCCTGATGTCAGGTGATCTTGTGAAATCCTCCATTTTAGATGTAACATGTGGCAGGCGCCAAAACGTAGCCGGGTTCTGTCAAAACGGGTTCGGCCGAACCCGGTGAAGTTCGGATTCGCTGCGAACCTAACTTTTCCGGAAGTTCGGACCGAAACCGGGTTCGGTTGTCCCGGTTCGCTCATCTCTAACCCTAACGTTTAAAATTCTGTAGAACTAATGACGAAGCTCTTTACAATATTTATATATATTTATTTTTTCCTTCACTTAATCATTTTTATTATTGCTAAAGGTACAAAGCACTGAAGAGCAATCCCAGCAACGCCAACTGCTGTGTCTGGATAGGGCAGAGGGAGCAGCTCAGCTTCAGTGTGTGGTAAGCACTTGTGACCTTGATGCCCCCTGCTGAAGAGAAGAGAAGACTGCAAAGGTAAGTGTAAAATGAATACATTGGTTACATATAGAACTAGAATAATATTTACACACAGGGGTGTAACTACATTTTGCTGAGCCACACGGCACACTTTTGAATAGCCTTAAGAATGGACCCCAGAACGGACATAAAAATTAAAAAAAATGTACTCCCCACTATTCGCTCCTCTTGCCTTCATGGCCTGGTACACAAGGCCCACTACCACATCTGGCCGGGCAGCATCAGGAAATTATATGAGACGCAGCATACACCGTCCTAACGCTTCGTTAAATACGAGAATCCGGTTTTAAGTGGGGCTCGCCCATTCCAGGTCGACCCCCCCCCTCTGACCGCAATTGTTATGCCACTGTTTTAACAACCTTTTTTTCCTCTGCTCTTATGTATCTATTTTTGATCATAGATTGGGTTTTAAGATTGTACCAAAACAAATCCTGTATCTTGTATTTTGTTTATGTGAACCTGTCGGCCTGTTAATGTTGCCCTAACTGCGTGCAGTATAATATAGTTACAGGTGCACTGATTAAACTAAACTATGTGTTACTCTAAAGTGCCATGTTATATAAGAGAAGTCATAGCTTCAGCACTGGCTTGTGTCCATTGTTAGGGCAGAATGAGTGTGCTAAAAGGTTCCTTTTATAGGGGTTTTCCAGTCCTTAAAAATTGATGGTCTATCCTCAGGATAGGCCATCAATAGTTTATGAGTCGGTCCGAGCGCTGCTTCCTCTTCAGTTCTACTTGCTCACTGTGAATCGTCAATTCACAGTATAGAAGAGGCTGGACGCAGCCCGGAGGGGAAGCCTCCATGACTGACATAGCAGGGAAAGGGTTAATTAGTTAGGGAAGTGAGGGAGTGTAAGGAGGAGTTGGGGAATGGAGGAGTTAGGGGACGGTATCTGTTCTTCCCGTTGTTTTCGGCATTGAGCCGGAAGCAGCGGGAGGAAGAACAAGAAAAAAATACAAGCTCCCACCCTCCCGCCCTTAATTGGGTTGTGTCCCTTGTGTTTTGTCTTTTATGTGTGTGTTTGTCTATGCTCATTCGTACTTATGGTGTATTTTCATGTCACTTGTTGTTTTTCAATTTTAGGAGCAGGTCCAGGTGTCATAGCGGCTGGCGGGGGGAGTCCTTTAGGTTGGTTAGTACGAAATGGTGTGGGGGGGGGTCGCATCGGGGGTATGCGTCCCCCAAAAAGGTACATTATTTGAAGACTTCATAGGGTGTTATCTCTTTGAAGTGGTCTTCTGGTGGTTGGAGCCATCTGCAGAGGTGAGTGGTGCCTCCGAGCTGGTTTACGGCTGGAGGTAAATAGTTGGTGGTGGTTGCAGATGGCTAACGTGAGGTAAAAAATATCTGAAAAATGACTTCAAGGACTTCCCCTGCTCTGATTTAGTGTTAATGTTGATTGTTTTACTGATTCTGACCCATGTTGGGTCATGTGAATTATAGGAGGAATTCTCTGGTTGAATTCCTAAGTAGTTATCCGAATGTTTCGGATTAAATTGCATTTTATAAACAATGTAAATTAATAAACGGCTGCTGTGGCCATTTCACATCCAACCTCGGTTGTCACGTGTCTTTTTTCTTGGGTGAATGGGTGGGAAAAGGGGAAATAAAATGTTCAATAACACATGACTCTACTTAGGCAAGTCATGCAGCCTTCTCACAATGAAGTGAATGTAAGAAGGCTGCAATACTCTGAATTGCGCTACATCTTTGTCGACGATTCTCAGAGAGCAAGTAGAAATGAAGGGGTAGCATGATCTAGTGCTGGACGGAGTACCGTTAACTGGCGGTGCCACGGTAGGGTGGGCCCAGACAATTTAGCTGTATGGGTGTAAAGGATCTGCCAGACACAGCTTCTGTGTCGACGCCCGTGGTTAGTCAGTCTGCACCTGCTCCTAAGTCTGATAGAGTGACTCCTTCGTCTACCACTCAGGCTGGGAGGCTGAGGAGTGGGAGAGCCTATCACAGCCTGGCCAGACGGGGCTAGCTCCCGCCCTCTGTCTATTTATACCTTCATTTCCTGCTTCTCCTTTGCCTGTGATTCTGCTTGTTTCCTGCCTCTGCTGCTGCTTGTACTATTTGTCCTCTGCTTCATATTGACCCTGGCTTTACTGACTACTCTCTTGCTCTGCGTTTGGTACCTCGTACACTCCTGGTTTGACTCGGCTCGTTCACTACTCTTGTTGCTCACGGTGTTGCCGTGGGCATCTGCCCCATTTCCCTTAGCTTCTTTGTACCCTTGTCTGTCTGTCTGTCGTGCACATAGTGAGAGTAGGGGCCGTCGCCCAGTTGTATGCCGTCGCCTAGGACGGGCCGTTGCAAGTAGGCAGGGACTGAGTGGCGGGTAGATTAGGGCTCACCTGTCTGTCTCCCTACCCCGTCATTACATAATCACAGGCCCATATACCTTTTCTACCCTGGTCCCTGACACAACTATGGACCCCCTTGAGACCCTGGCTCAGCAAATGCAGGGCCTCTCCCTACAGGTCCAAGCCCTGACTTAGAGGGGCAACCTGCATGATTCTACCCTGGTAGTGCCCCCCACCTCACCTCTTGAACCCCACCTCAAGTTGCCTGACCGGTTCTCAGGGGACCGGAAGACTTTTTTCACCTTTCGGGAGAGTTGTAGGCTCTATTCGCGTCTAAAGCCCCACTCCTCAGATTCGGAGAGCCAGCGAGTGGGTATAATTATGTCCCGGCTCCAGGACGGGCCCCAAGAATGGGCCTTCTCCTGAGCTTTCCTCTGTTGACCTTTTTTTCTGCTCTCGGGCTCATATATGACGAGACTGACAAGACTGCCTTTGCCGAGAGTCAGCTGGTGACCTTACGTCAGGGTAAGAGACCCATTGAGGAGTACTGTTCGGACTCTAGGAAGTGGTGTGTAGCTTCTCGGTGAAAAGACCCTGCCTTGAGGTGCCAGATTAGATTGGGTCTGTCGAACGCCCTGAAGGACCTGTTAGTTAGCTATCCCTCTTCTGACTCTCTAGATCAGGTAATGGCTTTAGCGGTACGTCTTGATCGACGTCTCAGGGAACGACGACTTGAACGTTTTTGTGCCTTCTCCTCTGCCTCCCCCATGATGGCTCCCGAGGTGCCGTTGCTTCGTTCTTCCACGGAAAACTCGGATGAACCTATGCAACTCGGGGCCTCCGTGTCTCCCCAACAACGTAGAGAGTTCCGCAGGAAAAATGGTCTCTGCTTCTACTGTGGGGATGACAAGCATCAAGTGAACAACTGTTCCAGGCGTAAGAATAAGCAGCCGGAAAACTTCCGCGCCTAAGTGACCATCGGGGAGGTCGCTTGGGCGCACAGGTATTTCCCGTGAATATGAAACCTAATAAGATCTTGCTTCCCTTTCAGGTTTCTTTTGGTGGTAGGTCTGCTACCGGCAGTGCCTTCGTGGATTCAGGGTCTTCTGCTAATATTATGTCTGTGGAATTTGCTATGTCTCTAGCTATGCCATTGATTGAATCGCCTAAACCTGTCCCGGTAGTGGGTATCGACTCCACTCCTCTTGCTAATGGTTATTTTACGCAGCATACCCCTGTTTTTGAACTCCTTGTAGGCACCATGCATTTGGAGCAGTGCTCTGTACTGGTGATTGCGGGATTATCGTCCACGTTTAACTGGAATACTGGGGATCTTACCAAATGGGGTAATGGTGCAAATGATAACATGTATGATATAGCAATATGCATAATGATACTGATGATATATAATTATAAGGACACTGGCAGTCTGTTGCCGATCACCATCCTCCTATAATGCCGCTTTAGAAGCAGAGACATGCAGGTAAATATCACTCCAAGTGAGTGTTTATGAAAGCAAGCAGCATAGAAGGAATGAAATCAATGACATACCCATAATGATATCCCCGGACGAAGGCATCCCGCCGAAACGCGCGTCGGGTCTCACGGTCTCTCATTGCAGGGATATCATTATGGGTATGTCATTGATTTCATTCCTTCTATGCTGCTTGCTTTCATAAACACTCACTTGGAGTGATACTTACCTGCATGTCTCTGCTTCTAATGCGGCATTATAGGAGGATGGTGATCGGCAACAGACTGCCAGTGTCCTTATCATTATATATCATCAGTATCATTATGCATATTGCTATATCATACATGTTATCATTTGCACCATTGCTTTGATTACACAACTAATCAGTCTGGTTGCCCCAGTACATTTACTAGACATTGTTTCCATTTTTTGTACTTATATCTCTTGCAATTTTTGAACGTTTTTATTCATGCTCTGTATGACTCATCTTTTAATATGAGTGACATATGTTAATAAAGTTTGTGATTTTTTCTGCCATACTTTTTGTGTTAATTGTACCCCACACTTTATAGGTTTTATATTAGATATTGAGGGTCAATGCACCAAGTCATACTTGGTTTTACGTAAGATCTTGTCTTAAATTCAGCATATGATATGCTTCGTTACATTCATTAGCGAGATCGCTTCCTGTCTGTACCAATAGGGTTTTCAAATGGGGTAATGAATGCATGACGTCATGTTTTTCTGTTAATTTTATTTCTCTCCCTGAGGAGGTGAACACTCTACCTGAGTTTATTCAGGACTTCGCTGATGTTTTTTCTAAAAAGGCCTCCGAAGTGTTACCTCCTCATAGAGAGTACGATTGCGCAATCGATTTGGTACCAAGGGCTAAGCTCCCTAAGGGTAGGATATTGAATCTCTCTTGTCCCGAACGTGAAGCCATGAGAGAGTATATCCAGGAATGCCTGGCCAAGGCTTACATTCGCCCCTCTACTTCTGCGGTAGGTGCTGGCTTCTTCTTCGTAGGGAAGAAGGATGGTGGTCTTAGGCCGTGCATCGATTACCGAAACTTGAATAAGGTCACTGTAAGGAACCAGTATCCCCTTCCTTTGATTCCTGATCTCTTCAATCAGGTTCAGGGGGCCCAATGGTTCTCTAAGTTTGATCTACGGGGGGCTTATAACCTTATCCGCATCAAAGAGGGGGATGAGTGGAAGACTGCGTTTAACACGCCTGAAGGTCATTTAGAATACCCCGTCATGCCCTTTGGGTTATGTAATGCTCCCGCGGTCTTCCAGAATTTCATAAATTAGATTTTAAGAGACTACCTGGGGGTATTTCTTGTAGTGTACCTTGATGACATACTGGTGTTTTCCAAGGACTGGTCCTCCCACATTGAGCATGTCAGGAAGGTGCTCCAGGTCCTTCGGGAAAACAAACTGTTTGCTAAATCCGAAAAATGTGTGTTTGGGGTGCAAGAGATACCATTTTTGGGTCAAATCCTCACTCCTATGAATTCCGCATGGACTCTGCCAAGGTTCAGGCTGTGGCTGAATGGGTCCAACCTGCCTCCCTGAAGGCGTTACAGTGCTTCCTGGGGTTTGCTAATTATTACAGAAGATTTATTGCTAACTTCTCGGTCATCACTAAGCCTCTTACGGATCTCACTCGCAAAGGTGCTGATCTCCTCCACTGGCCTCCTGAGGTGGTCGAGGCTTTTGAGGTCCTTAAGAAGTGCTTTATCTCGGCCCCAGTGCTGGTTCAGCCTAACCAAATGGAGCCGTTCATCGTGGAGGTTGACGCCTCCGAGGTGGGAGTGGGTGCTGTCTTGTCCCAGGGTACCAGGTCCCTCACCCATCCCCGTCCCTGTGCCTTCTTCTCCAGGAAGTTCTCACCCACTGAGAGTAACTATGACATTGTCAAACGCGAACTCTTAGCCATTAAATGGGCATTTGAAGAGTGGCGCCACTTCCTGGAGGGGGCTAGGCACCAGGTAACGGTCCTTACCGACCACAAGAATCTGGTTTTCCTAGAATCTGCCCGGAGGCTAAACCCGAGACAAGCTCTCGATGGGCGTTATTTTTTACTAGATTCAACTTTTTGGTCACCTATAGGGCTGGGTCTAAAAATATTAAAGCTGATGCACTAGCTTAGCTTCATGACCAGCCCTCCTTCGGAGGAAGATCCTGCTTGTGTTTTGCCCCCAGGTATAATCATTTCCTCTGTTGATTCTGACTTAGTCTCTGAAATTGCGGCTGATCAAGGTTCAGCTCCCGGGAACCTTCCTGAAAACAAGCTGTTTGTTCCCCTGCAATTCCGGCTAAGGCTACTCAGGGAGAATCATGACTCTGCACTATCTGGCCATCCAGGCATCCTGGGTATCAAGCACCTCATTGCCAGAAACTATTGGTGGCCTGGGTTGCCTAAAGACGTTAAGGCCTACGTCGCCGCTTGTGAAATTTGTGCTAAATCCATGGCTCCCAGGTCCCGACCAGCGGGCTTACTATGTCCTTTGCCCATTCCCCAGAGACCTTGGACCCATATCTCCATGGATTTTTTTTTAATCACATTTGTTTTTATTGAGTTTTTCAAGTCATACATACATGTAAGCAGAAACAAAGCTTACTAAAATAACATAACGTAGTAAAAATAGAAATAATTTTACATAATTTAACTTAACAAAGGTATCAATACAGTGTCATAGCTTTGTGTACAATAAATCATTGTGAACAATAAAACAATATGTAAGGGAATACATCAAAGGGTCTCAATGGTATATGTGTAGATCTGTATATTTAGTGTATCACATTACAATACTGACTTGAGGTCCACACATCCCACATGTTGTCAAATGAACTTTTTTTATTTAAGGAAGAGGCGATCAGGGATTCAAACCAGCAGTTGTTGTTTATTCCCTGAATAATTTCTGTCAAAGACGGGATTTTATTGGATTTCCAGTATTTTGCTATTTTGAATCTCGTCACTATAATAGTGTGTAGGATAACTGCTCTGTGGGTGCGATCAAATTTGTCGGCATCAATTGCCAATAGACATAATGGGGCATCTAGAATAATTGGGTAACCACATATATGTGACAGAAAACGTCCCATTTTTCTCCACAATTCCAGGATATATGGACACTCCCACCAGATGTGCAACATAGTGCCTGTATTGCTACATCTCCAACACTCTTTTGATTCTTTGTAAAATTTGTGAAGTTTCGCTGGGGTGAGGTACCATCTATATAAGAGTTTTCTGGCTGTTTCAATATGATTAGTACATCTGGAGATCGATGAGACAGCAAAAAAGGCCGAGTTCCATTGATCGTCAGATACAATGACATCCAGATCATGTTCCCATTTTTATTTGTATATATGCAAGTCGTTTGGGAAGGAGTTTAGTAAAAATGTATAACATTGGGAAATATTACCTCTGGAGGATGAGTTAGTTGCTAACCATTTGCTTAATTTGGATTCTGATGTTGGGAGAGGTTTGGGTATGGATGTTAGTGCATGCCTAATTTGTAGATATTTATAAAAGTCATGTTTATGAATATTGTACATTTGGGCCAGAGTTTGAAAGGGTACCAGCATGTCATTTTCCCATAAATCAGACATGTGGAGTAATCCATTGGCCATCCATGTTGAGATGTCAAGATCTGGAATGAGAGCCATCAGTAGTGCAATACTAGATTTCTCATAATCCGTAGAAAACAAGCTATGTTCAATAACTAGGTGGTGCCATAACTCCGTGATTGCCCTTATTGTAGGATGTGTAGACCTCATATGGTTCCTAAATAAAGAGGATGCAGATAGAGAGATTGCTAAGGAGGACCTTCCCAATACAGATGATTCAATGGATACCCAGTGTTTAGAGACATCTTATGACCATAACGATTTTAATTGGTCGAGGATAGCGGCTCTATAGTATTGTAACAGAGTAGGGCATCCCAATCCTCCCTCTCGCATGGGTCTGTAAAGAATATCTGCTTTAACTCTTGATTTGGTTTTCCCCCATACGAATCTCATTAAGTTGGATTGCAGTTTAGTTATGAAAGCGTTTGTCACAAATATGGGAACATTCCTAAAAGTGTAGAGAATCTTAGGAAGAGTTAACATTTTGATGGCAGCTATTCTGCCTAACCAAGAAACACAATGGTATTTATAATTATGTAGCTCCTCATTGATTTTCTTGTGGAGGGGAATGTAATTTTGGTCAAACAATTTTGAGACCGGAAATGCTAGATTAACCCCTAGATAAGGAAGGGCGTCCTTCACCCATTTGAAGGGGAATGAAGCTTTAAGTTGTGCTACCATTTTCTGGGGGAGCCCCATATTTAGAATTTGTAACTTAGAATTGTTTATTTTGTAGTAAGACGCATTACTAAAGTCTGCTAATACTTTACTTATCTCTGGAAGAGATGTAATTGGGGAAGAGCATATTATTATTACATCATCCGCGAACAAACCTATACGGTGTTCCTCTTTCCCTATTGTGATGCCGGAAATTGAGCTAGAAGACCTTATTTTCTCAGTCAGAGGTTCCATTAATAGAGCAAAAATTAAAGGGGACATGGGGCATCCCTGTCTTGTCCCATTTGTAATGTCAAAGCGTGAGGATAAAAAGCCGGCTGAGTATACTGAGGCGGAAGGGCCGGAATAGAGAGCTAAAATGGCTCTTCCAAACGGGCCCACTATTCCTATCTTATCCAGAACCGATTTTAGATAACCCCAGTGGATCCTATCAAAGGCCTTCTCTGCGTCTAGTGATAGAAGCAGAGAAGGGATGTTATGCGTTTCTGCATAGTGAAGGATGTTGATTAGTCTCCTAGTTCCATCTACTGTCTGTCTATTTTTAATAAATCCTACTTGGTCAATATTAATTCGAGAATGAAGGATATCGACCAGCCTGTTGGCCAAGACTTTTGAGTATATTTTTAAGTCGCAATTTAGCTAAGAAATTGGTCTAAAATTTTCGGGTCTGTCAGGAGATTTGCCGGGTTTCGGGAGGGTAATTATTAATGCTTGTAGCATTTCTTTAGGAAAACGTCCGGATGTGGTGGCCTGATTGAACATCGATACTAGGTGAGGGGCGATAATCTGAGAGAACTGTTTATAATATTCGTTTGTTAGACCGTCCGGTCCCGGAGATTTATTAATCTTGAGTTGTTTAATGACATTCTGTACCTCTGATAATGTGAAATGTGCATTAAGGAGTGTCATTTTGTTACTCGGGATCGACGGTAATTTGACCGATTCTAGAAAGTCATCTATAAGTTGCTGCGTAGGTTGTTTGGTGAGAGGATCTTTGTTTAAATTGTATAAATGGCCATAGTATTCAGCAAAGGCTTCAGCTATCCCTTGTGGGTTTAAGATTTTATCCCCAGATGGTTTAATAATATAGGGTATTTTAGCCTTCAAGGTTTTATTTTTAAATTTGTTAGCTAACATCTTCCCAGCTTTATTACCCTGCCAGTAATAGATCATTCTGCTCCTTCTCAGGGCATATTCACACTTATGGTATAACAATTGGTGAAGTTGTGTTCTTAATTGTTTTAATTCGAGTGTTAGACCTCTCGTAGTTATCTTTTTATTAAGATCTTCTAATTTCTTAATTTTAAGCAGCAGTTCTTGTGTTTTAGCTAGTCTTATTTTCTTCGCTGTTGCCGCAATTTTGATAAGGTGGCCTCTGATTACCGCTTTGTGTGCACACCAGTTGTTAAAGGTGGAAGTATCATCCGGATTATTAATTTCGAAAAAGTCAGTCAACGCTTTGTGTATCTGTGCATTGTATTCCTCTTTGTTTATTAAGGAGTTATTTATGCTCCAGGGGGAGGTGGGAGCTCGATTATATTGCTCATTAATAGAGATAGAGACCGGGGCGTGGTCCGACCAAGTGATTGTCCCGATGCTAGGGTTGTTTACCCGCTGTAATAACCATTGATCGGCAATATTGAAATCAATTCTAGAATAGCATTTGTGGGGGTGAGAGAAAAAAGTATAGTCTCTTTCTGAGGCATTACAAGTTCTCCACGTGTCATAGAGATTTTCCCTGAATAAAATATTATAAATATCCGTGTTTTTTTCTTTTGGTTTGCTCCTAGTTTTGTCTAGTTGAGGATTCAGTACCTTATTGAAGTCCCCACATAATATTAGGGAACCAAATTGATTATTCTCAATTCATTTAAGTAGACGTTTGAGAAATCTACCTTGATGCTTATTAGGAGCGTATAGTGAGACCAAAGTGTATTTCTCATTGTTAATAAGGCACTGTATGATTACAAACCTATCACATGTATCGTAAGTTACTTGTATAAGTTGAAAGGCCAAAGAATTTTTGATAGCAATCAACGTCCCCTTTTTTTTGCCTAAGTTTGGGGTGCAAAAAATATGGGGGAATTGTGCATTTTTAAGCCTGTGGATGTCTTTTCCCAGGAGGTGTGTCTCTTGTGCACATAACACATCACATTTAAAGGGAATGTGTTGCCAGCAAAACATGTTTTGTTTTTTTTTATTAAACATTTAGTGTGTAGGTGTTTAAACATTGTTCAAATTTTTTTAATTTTTTTCACGAGTCAGGAAATATTATAAATTAGATTCTAATTTATAATATTTCCCATTGCTGGTCACTAGATGGAGCTATTCCCAAAATTGCAGCATTGCATGTGGTAAAGCAACCACATTGCTTTTTGCTGCAAAATTGGGAAAAAAGCACTCGCTCTAGTGAGCTGAGAATCCCCCCCTCCTTTATCCTGGCTAGTGCCGGGATAAACGAGGGGATTGAACGGTCTAACCTCCTACACTGTGTGTCGCCATTTTTTGAGCTAACACACAGTGTAGTAGGTTTACATACAGTAGTAAACACACACAAACACGAACATACATAGAAATCTCTTACCTGCTCCTGCCGCCGCGGCTCCCTCCGGCCCGTCCGCTCCGTCTGCTGCCGCTGGTCCAAGTGCACAAGTCCGGAAGCCGCGACCGGAAGTAGTAATCTTACTGTCCGGCCGCGACTTCCGGTCCACAGGAAAATGGCGCCGGACGGCGCGCATTTCAAATTGGACTGTGTGGGAGCGGCGCATGCGCAGTTCCCACACAGACGGCGTACACAGAAGTGGATGGGACGGGACCCGTTCGCAGTCCCTATGGGACTGTGGCTGCCGTATTCCATGTCTGTATGTGTCGTTAATCGACACATACAGAAATGGAAAAAAAAATGGCAGCCCCCAAAGGGAAGAAAAAGTGAAAAAATAGAAAAAAGTAACACACAAACACACAAATAAATAAAAACGTTTTTATTAAAACACTAACATTAAACTGACATGAAAATTTTTTTTGTGGTGACACTGTTCCTTTAAGCAATTTACACTCTTTCCACATGAGAGAGCGTTTGAATGGACTATTAAGGCCCTTCACATTCAAAGATGATATTTTAAAGACCATTACACATTAAGGCCTCATGCACACGACCGTAAAAACTCCCGTTATTACGGGTCGTAATCACGACCCGTAATAACGGGCTCATAGACTTCTATTGGCGACGGGTGCTTTCCTGTTTTCTCACGGGAAGGTGCCCGTGCCGTTGAAAAAGATAGAACATGTCCTATTTCAGGCCGTAATAACGGCACGGACAGTCCATAGAAGTCTATGGAGCTCTCGTAATAACGGGTGGCTACATGTGTGCACCCGTCATTACGGCAGCGTTGCTAAGCGACGTCAGTAAATAGTCACTGTCCAGGGAGCTGAAAGAGTTAACTGATCGGCAGTAACTCTTTCAGCACCCTGGACAGTGACTACCGATCAGTATAAACCTGTAAAAAATAAAAATAAAAGACGTTCATACTTACCGACAACTTCCTGCTTCCTCCAGTCCGGTCTCCCGCCCGTTGCCTTGGTGACGCATCCCTCTCGACATCCGGCCCGACGTCCTGGATGACATTTCAGGCCATGTGACCGCTGAAGCCAATCACAGGTCAATCACAGGCTGCAGCGGTCACATGGACTGCCGCGTCATCCAGGGATGTCGGGCTGGATGTGAAGAGAGGGACGCGTCACCAA
This sequence comes from Rhinoderma darwinii, assembly GCF_050947455.1. NCBI lineage: Eukaryota > Metazoa > Chordata > Amphibia > Anura > Rhinodermatidae > Rhinoderma > Rhinoderma darwinii. The sequence continues at coordinate 37,563,585 of NC_134698.1, forward strand.
GACAACGGCCGGGTAAGTATGAATTTCTTTAACTTTTATTACAGAAAAGGCTGTCCCTTCTCTCTATCCTGCACTGATAGAGAGAAGGGGCTGCCGATTAGTGCAGTGCTATTTTGCCGCCAAAAACGTGCTCGTAAATACGGGTGGAATACGTGTGACACCGGACCCATATTTACGGGCACGGGTTCGTAAATACTGGTGCAAAACGGGTGGAATACGTGTGACACCGGACCCGTATTTACGCCAGTATTTACGGGTGGGAAAAAATACGGTCGTGTGCATGAGGCCTAAGGACGATCGATACTGTGTTCTCTTGTAGCATACCTGATCTTTAAATATCTCCCCCCCTTGAGTATTATTATGTGAAAGAAGACCAGTCATCCCCGTTATTACCCAACATGAAAGACAATATGTACATGACGTATATTTCTTGTCAAGCAGTAGTGATACCTTGTAACATAAAAACCTGAGAACACATATGAAAATATGTTAAAATAAATCTAGCCAAATCCTTGTATAGGTAGTTGGCCTCATGGGGGGGTAGTGACACAACACGTGTAACATTAGTGCCTGCCTAGCCCACATGGAAATTTAAAGGCACAGTACAACCTGCAGCAATAAGATTATCAAAAAGGATACCGGACAACAACGTGTATTCCTTATTCTGGAGTCAACAGGGAGTCCAAAATTATTGCTGGAACTTTCTCCTCCATTTCCAAACAGATTGAACTCAGGGTTTCTTAGGAGATCCAACCTGTGTCCATTCCTGGGATAATACCGGTGGTTTCTTTTTCGTCATCAATTGTTGATCTTGAGGCTGAAAGTCGGGAAACCATTTTGCTAGAAGAGAAGCTTCTTTGGGTGTGTGAAGGACATGAGTGGATCCATTTTTCGTGATGAGAATCCCCATTTATAGGGAATTTCTTGGTCACGTAGATGCTTAGTGAAAGGCGTAAATTCTCTGCGATTCAGAGTGGTTGGTGATAAATCCGCGTACAACGAGATGCCCATAAAACGCTCAGGGATGTCTTGATTTTTAAACGCCGACTTCAAGATGGCCTCTTTTGTTTGATAAAAATGGATTCTTGCCAGAACATCTCTTGGCGTTGTCTGCGGTAGTTGTTTGGGTTTTGGCAATCTGTGTACTCTATCAATCATCAAATCTCTTTGATCTGCCTCTGGCATTAAAGCAGAAAAATAATCGATCAGGAACTCTCTGAGTTGCGCTGGCATGATGGATTCAGGTATACCGCGGAAACGAATGTTGTTCCTTCTTGAGCGGTCCTCCAAGTCAGCCAATTTTAATTTTACTGCCAGCATGTCTTCATCTGTCTAATTTTGAGCGTCCACTAAAGTGTTAAAAGCAGAGGAAAATTCATCCATTTTTGTTTCAAGGTGAACTGTACGTTCACCAATATCTCTAATGTCTTTAGACAGTGTGGTAAAGGCAGTTTGGAAATCGTTTTGCATGGATGTCCTTAATTCTGACAATAAACTCCTCATACTAGATAAGGTGATGGCTGATTCCTCAGAAGGGCTGCTTTCCCTAGATTTCCCCAGTTTGGGCTGAATAGGAGGAAGAGAGACTGACCTCAAATCCAGCGCATACAGCTTGTCTGGTATGCTTGAAGTGCCTTCCACATTTGAACTGCCTGCTGTGCATTGTGCTGCCTGGGAGATGATAGGAGCTCCTAGGACCGGAGCGTCTTCCTGCAGAGAGAGTGGCCGGCGCCATTTTGTGAGTTTCCCGCCGGGGGATAGAAGGACGTGAGTTTCACCGGGACAGCCGGTTTAGATCTTCCTCTCACCATCCCTGCCTCTTTGTGACTGCTTCAGGAGTCTCCGGGTAAGTTTTGGTGTCGGTACCCGACCTTTAAGAGTAGCTGTGAGCCGCTTTATCGGAGGCTAGGAGCGGAGCTCAGACTTATGCGACCGCTCTCCTCGGCATCCGGCCACGCCCCCTCCATGGATTTTATCACCGATCTGCCTCCATCTCAAGGCAAGTCGGTGGTGTGGGTTGTAGTAGACCGCTTCAGTAAGATGTGCCACTTTGTGCCCCTCAAGAAACTACCCAATGCTAAGACGTTAGCTACCTTGTTTGTCAAACACATCCTGCGTCTCCATGGGGTTCCTGTCAATATTTTTTCTGACAGAGGCATACAATTTGTTTCATTGTTTTGGAGAGCCTTCTGTAAGAAGTTGGAGATTGATCTGTCCTTCTCCTCGGCCTTCCATCCTGAAACTAATGGCCAAACTGAGAGGACTAATCAGTCTGTAGAACAATATTTAAGGTGTTTTATCTCTGACTGTCAATATGATTGGGTCTCCTTCATTTCCCTCGCTGAATTTTCCCTTAATAACCGGGTCAGTAACTCGTCAGGGGTCTACCCCTTTTTCTGTAATTTTGGGTTTAATCCACGGTTCTCCTCCGTTTCACCTGGTGGTTCCAACAATCCCGAGGTAGATGTCGTTCATCGGGAACTATGCACAGTCTGGGCCCAAGTTCAGAAGAACCTAGAGGCGTCCCAGAGCATACAAAAGACTCAGGCAGATAGTAGACGTTCTGCTAACCCCTTGTTTGTGGTCGGGGATCTGGTATGGATGTTTTTTAAAAATTTGCGCCTTAAAGTCCCATTCAAAAAATGTGCTCCCCGGTATATAGGGCCGTACAAGGTCATTGAAGTCCTTAACCCTGTCTCCTTCCGACTGGAGTTACCCCCGTCTTTTCGAATACACGACGTGTTTCATGCCTCCCTCCTGAAACGCTGCTCCCCGTCCTTGGCTCCCTCGAGGAAACCTCCGGTCCCTGTTCTCACCCCTGAAGGGGTAGAATTCGAGGTGGCCAAGATTGTGGACAGCAGGATGGTCCAAGGCTCCCTCCAGTACCTGGTCCATTGGAGAGGATACGGGCCTGAGGAGAGGACTTGGGTACCCGCCCGGGATGTTCACGCTGGGGTATTGCTCAAGAGGTTCCATCTTCGGTTCCCCAATAAGCCAGGTCCACCTAGAAAGGGTCCAGTGGCCCCTCATAAAAGGGGGGGTACTGTAAAGGATCTGCCAGACACAGCTTCTGAGTCGACGCCCGTGGTTAGTCAGTCTGCACCTGCTCCTAAATTTGATAGAGTGACTCCTTCGTCTACCACTCAGGCTGGGAGGCTGAGGAGTGGGAGAGCCTATCACAGCCTGGCCAGACGGGGCTAGCTCCCGCCCTCTGTCTATTTATACCTTCATTTCCTGCTTCTCCTTTGCCTGTGATTCTGCTTGTTTCCTGGCTCTGCTGCTGCTGCTTGTACTATTTGTCCTCTGCTTCATATTGACCCTGGCTTTACTGACTATTCTCTTGCTCTGCGTTTGGTAGCTCGTAGCTCCTGGTTTGTCACTACTCTTGTTGCTCACGGTGTTGCCGTGGGCATCTGCCCCTTTTCCCTTAGCTTCTTTGTACCCTTGTCTGTCTGTCTGTCATGCACATAGTGAGAGTAGGGACCGTCGCCCAGTTGTACGCCGTCGCCTAGGACGGGCCGTTGCAAGTAGGCAGGGACCGAGTGGCGGGTAGATTAGGGCTCACCTGTCTGTCTTCCTACCCCGTTATTACAATGGGGCCCTGAAATTCCTGATGGCGGCCCTGGTTCAGCCTCAGTATTTTTTGCCATTTTTCAGGGGGTTTACGGCCCGAAAAACAGCTGAAAATAGGCCGTGTAAACACACCCTAACTCTTTCTCTGTTTTATCCCTTGTCTTTTTTTCCACTTCCTTGTATTTATAACTTCCTTTATGAAGCACTCCCTGTTTACAGTATGTCACATCTGAAGGGCAGAGGATGATGTAGTGGTGTTGGGCACAATATGAGGGATTAAGCCACTGCTGATGAATTACACCTCATGTCAAACTCAACCACACCCAACCTTTGGCAATGCTTCCTCAGACGTGCACAAGAACACTCACATCTAGACACCTGCTGCAGATATTTGGCAATAGGAGAAGCTAAGAGAGGCCCTATATCCTGTGGGGATTTCTTATCTATATATAAATAATTTTTTTGCACGCAAATTTGTAATCCTTCCATACTAGCTAATGCAAATTTTCTTTTTCTTCTCGGTTCAACTTTTAATCTGATAACTGTACCTAAAAATAAGGATATTTTTGCATGCACGCATACACACACTTTGTTGAGCATTTTAATACACATTTAAAACTTGTCATGCGTTTCAAGCATTTTTATGGTGATTTGTTTACATCTTTTTTCACACACAGCATTTTGCTGCTTTTTTATGGCACTTTTAGGGCGGATTTACACGAGCGTTTGCATTTTACGCACGCAAAAAACGCGGCGTTTTGCGTGCGCAAAAGACACTTAACAGCTCCGTGTGTCATGTTCATATGGTGCGCGGCTGCGTGCTTTTCACGCAGCCGCCATCATTAATGACACTCCGTTTGTATGTTTGTAAACAGAAAAGGACGTGGTGCTTTTCTGTTTACATTCATCTTTTTACTGCTGTTGCACGAATAACGCGCGTCCCACGGAAGTGCTTCCGTGTGGTGCGCGTGATTTTCACGCACCCATTGACTTCAATGGGTGCGTGATCCGCGAAAAACGCAGAAATATAGAACCTGTCGTGAGTTTTACGCAGCGGACTCACGCTGCGCAAAAATCACAAACAGTCTGCACTGCCCCATAGACTTGCATAGGTCCGTGCGACCCGTGTGAAAAACACGCGGTGGCACGGACGTCTATCGCGTTCGTGTAAATCCGCCCTTAATTAATTTTTTCGCGTTTTGTGGTACGTTTTTATTGCGGCCAGATGTTACATTAAAGTCTATAGTAAAATATGAAATGCACTACACGCATAAGCTTCTCTATAGGACTTGAAAAATGCCAGAAAAAGCATGTGCAAAATGATATCACATTAAAAAGCCACCAAAAATGGCATAAAAAAAACACATCTTACATTTGAAAACTACATGTATTTTTAGAAGCAGTGTAAAATGCCTGAAAACTTCTGTGTGTGAAAGAGGCATAAAGAGGTCATAGCTTGAAAAAGGCTCACTTAGGGTATGTTCACACGCAGAGTCAAAAACTTCTCAAAATACGGAGCTGTTTTCAAGAGAAAACAGCTCCAGATTTTCAGACGTTTTTTGTGACACTCGCGATTTTCGCTGCGTTTTTCGCAGCATTTTTTACGGCCGTTTTTTTAGCTTTTTTCACTAGAGTCTATGGAAAATGGCTCCAAAAACGTCCCAAGAAGTGTCCTGCATTTCTTTTTCGCGGACTTTTTTTACGTGTAAAGAAACGCAGCGAAAAACGCTCTGTCGGAACAGAACGCCGTTTTCCCATTGAAATCAATGGGCAGATGTTTGGAGGTGTTCTGCTTCCGATTTTTCGCCCGTTTTTTTGTTTACCCTTAGAGTGCCTTTTTACGGCACTGCATCAGGATAAAGTAAACAGAGCAGGGAGTGTCAAATCTCCATGCTCTCGGCTGCTAGAGGCAGCTGAGGGCTGGGAGCGTCCCTGCTCTGCCGGGTGAGATCGATATTAGTATCGATCTCACCCGTTTAACACTTCAGATGCGGTGCGCAATAGCATGCACTGCATCTGAGTGGTTTTGGAGAGAGGGAGCTCCCTCTCTCTCCCACCGACACCCGGCGATACGATCGCCGAGTGTCTGTGTCTCTAATGGCAGCCGGGGGCCTAATAAAGGCCCCCCAGGTCTGCCTGGAGTGACTGCCTGCTAGATCATGCCGGAGGCATGACCTAGCAGATGCCTGTCCGTTTTAAACGGACAGGCAGTAATACACTGCAATACAAAAGTATTGCAGTGTATTACAATAGCGATCGGAGAATCGCATATTATAGTCCCCTAGTGGGACTAGTAAAAAAGTAAAAAAAAAGTTTAATAAAGTTAATGAAAAAAAAAATGTGAAAAAAATGAAAAACACAGCTTTTCCCCTTACAAAATGCTTTACTATTAAAAAACCAAAATAAAGTAAAAAAGTTACACATATTTGGTATCGCCGCGTCCGTAACGACCCCGACTATAAATCTATAACATTATTTAACCCGCACGGTGAACGCCATAAAAAATGTAATAAAAAACTATAGAAAAATTGCTGTTTTCTGTGAATCCTGACTTTAAAAAAATGTTATAAAAAGTGATCAAAAAGTCGCATCTACTCAAAAATGGTACCAATAAAAACTACAAGTTTTCCCGCAAAAAAAAAGCCCTCATACAACCGGATCGGCGAAAAAATGAAAACGTTACGGCTCTTCAAATATGGAGACACAAAAACAAATAATTTTGAAAAAAATGCGTTTTTACTGAGTAAAAGTAGTAAAACATACAAAAACTATACAAATTTGGTATCGTTGCAATCGTAACAACCCGCTGAATAAAGATATGGTGTTATTTATATCACACGGTAAACGCCGTTGATTTAAGACGCGAAAAAGAGTGGCAAAATTTCAGGTTTTTTCCAATCCCCCCCAAAAAAAAAGTTAATAAAAGTTAATCAATAAATAATATGTCCCCCAAAATGGTGATATTAAAAAGTACAACTTGTCCCGCAAAAAACAAGACCTTATACAGCTATGTCGACGCAAAAATAAAAGAGTTATAGCTCTTGGAATGCGACGATGGAAAAACGTAAAAAATGGCTTGGTCATTAAGGTCTAAAATAGGCTGGTCATTAAGGGGTTAAACCACACCAGAGGCGTAGCTAGGTTCTCCAGCACCCGGGGCAAAGATTCAGTTTGGCGTCCCCCCCCCAACCTCTTTCCCGACATCTCCTTCCCCCTCGCCGTGTTTGTTTTCTCTACCAATCGACGTGTCATTTCTTTTCCACATTTCTTTTTATGTAACGCGAGCATAAAAACATTTGTACATTTTGCAAGCAATATGGTTCTATACACAGCACCAGAACCAAGCTCAGTACATAAATACAACACCAGCACAAATACAGCTCAATTTAGTGCAACCCCTGCTGTACAGGTTTGTACGGCGTAAAACTACAGCTCCCAGCATGGCCCGAACAATGGTAAGGATATGCTGGGAGATGCTGTTTCACAAAAAATAAATCATATCATAATCACAACACTCATCATCTCGCTGCAGATCATACAGTGACTGCATTACTGATTAGAGGCAGAATAAACGTTTTCATTAAGTGACTCACCGGTGACATCTCAGATTCTAGTTCTTTTTCTTCATCCGATCCAGACCTCTATGATGAATTCTCCCGGTCACAGCCCATTTCTGCAGTTTGCCGCTCACATGTCTTCAGCTTCTCACTTTTCCAACATTTCTGCACCTATAAATAAATATAAAGTTATCATTATACCACACACTACGCCCCTAAATATAATAGCGCCATACACTGCATCTCTAATTACAATAGCATCATACACTGTGTCACACACACACACACACACACACACACACACACACACACACACACACACACACACACACACTGTGCCCCCTGTATTTAGTGCCTGCCATAAAGCCCCCTGTAGATAGTGCCTGCCAAAGAGCCCCCTGTAGATAGTGCCACCATATAGCCCACCCCTGTATATAGTGTCCCACAAATAACTCCCCCATAGTGCTCTACAGATAGCCCACCCCTGTATATAGCCCTCTGTAGATATAGCCCAGCCCTGTATATAGTGCTCCACGTATAGCCCAACCCTGTATATATCCCCCTGTAGATATAGCCCACCCCTGTATATAGTGCTCTACAGATAGCCCACCCCTGTATATAGCCCCCCTGTAGATATAGCCTACCCCTGTATATAGTGCTCCACAGATAGCCCAACCCTGTATGTAACCCCCCTGTAGATATAGCCCACCCCTGTATATAGTGCTCCACATATAGTCCACCCCTGTATATAGTGCTCCACATATAGTCCACCCCTGTATATAGTGTTTCACAGATAGCCCACCCCTGTATATAGCCCCCCTCTACATATAGTCCACCCCTGTATATAGTGCTCCACTAGATAGTCGACCCCTGTATATAGTGCTCTACAGATATCCCACCCCTGTATATACTATATACAGGGGTGGGCTATCTGTGGAGCACTATATACAGGGGTGGACTATATGTACAGGGGGGGCTATATACAGGGGTGGGCTTTCTGTGGAGCACTATAGGGGGAGCTATTTGTGGGATACTATATACAGGGGTGGGCTATATCTACAGGGGGACTATATACAGGGGTGGGCTATATCTACAGGGGTGGGCTATATCTACAGGGGGACTATATCTACAGTGGGACTATATATACAGGGGGACTATATCTTCAGGGGGACTATATCTACAGGGGGACTATATAAAGGGGGACTATATACAGGGGGGCTATATCTACAGGGGGGCTATATCTAAAGGGGGCTATATCTACAGGGGGATATATCTACAGGGGGCTATATCTACAGGGGGGCTATATTCAGGGGTGGGCTATATCCAGGGGTGGGCTATATCCAGGGGTGGGCTATATCCAGGGGTGGGCTATATCCAGGGGGACTATATCTCAGGGGGACTATATCTACAGGGGGCTATATCTACAGGGGGGCTATATCTACAGGGGGCTATATCTACAGGGGGGCTATATTCAGGGGTGGGCTATATCCAGGGGTGGGCTATATCTACAGGGGTGGGCTATATCTACAGGGGGACTATATACAGGGGTGGGCTATATCTACAGGGGGGCTATATCTACAGGGGGCTATATCTACAGGGGTGGGCTATATCTACAGGGGTGGGCTATATCTACAGGGGTGGGCTATATCTACAGGGGTGGGCTATATATACAGGGGGACTATATACAGGGGTGGGCTATATCTTCCGGGGGGGCTATATCTACAGGGTGCTATATACTATATAGCCCCCCCTTTAGCTATAGCCCACCCCTGTATATGGTGCTCCATAGATAGCCCACCCCAGTATATAGCCCCCCTGTAGATAGACACCCCCCATAGATAAAGCCCCCCGCGTGTAGATAAAGCCCCCCGTAGATAAAGTCCCCTCCGTAGATAAAGCCCCCCCGTGTAGATAAAGTCCCCCTTGTAGATAAAGGCGTCCCCCCCGTGTAGACAAAGTCCCCCCCCCGTGTAGACAAAGTCCCCCCCCGTAGATACAGCCACACACTTTTATTACAATTAAAAAAAAAATAAAAAATATTTAAACACACCTTAATCTTGCTCCCACGCCGTCAGGCAGCCATGGAGACCTGCTCTCTTCTGCGCAGGTCTCCTGGGGGTTGAACGCAGCGTCTATGAAAGGCGCTGATTGGCTGGGCAGGATGACTTTCCCTGTCACTCAGAGCCTTTCATCGACGGAAGCTTCACTGGTACTAAAGGTACCAGTTGCTTCACTCGTGGAAAGGCGCTGAATGGCCGGGCACGTAACGACACAGGTATAGACACAGGTACAATTATAGTGCAGGAGGAGGTGGCGCTGGCGCCCCCCTCTAAGCTGCGCCCGGGGCACATGCCCCGCCTGCCCCCCCCCTAGCTACTCCCCTGTACCACACCCTCAATTTCCTCATGTCACTGTAGGGCTTCAGGACTTGATCTGACAAGTCGACCCCTCCCATGTACCTATTATAGTGCAGGATGCTATCTGGTTTGGGGGTCTCTGTACTGGTACCTCGTACTGCTACATGGGTACTGGTGTGGCCATGTATTGTTGTCAAAATTTTAAAACACTCTTTTATACAGAGCCCTGGCTTTTTGGGACACATGTCACATTGGTATATTGTGTCCTTCCTTATCCCCCTCTTTGAGCAGACCCTGCATCTCTTTTGATTCCTTCCCTTCTTGCCAGTTTGGGGAACTACTCCTGGAAAGTGTTGCCCAGCTACGATGCATGTGGCCCCGCATCCAGAAGTACCGGGTGCCCCCCCTTCCTGGTCCCTAAAGATTAGGTTTTTGATAACCACCTCTTGAAATTCCAGGAAAGTTCCCCTCTGGCCTGCACATCGATGTAGCACGTACGCATTGTAGAATGCCATCTGTATGATGTGCACAATCAGCTTCTTATACCACACCAGAGGAGTAGCTAGGTTCTCCAGCACCCGGGGCAAAGATTCAGTTTGGCGCCCCCCCCCAACCTCTTTCCCGACATCTCCTTCCACCTTGCCGTGTTTGTTTTCTCTACCAATCGACGTGTCATTTCTTTTCCACATTTCTTTTTATGTAACGCGAGCATAAAAACATTTGTACATTTTACAAGAAATATGGTTCTATACACAGCACCAGAACCAAGCTCAGTACATAAATACAACACCAGCACAAATACAGCTCAACTGGTATGATGCGTATGGCCCCTGCTTCCAGAAGTACTGGGTGCCCCTCCTTCTTGGTCCCTAAAGATTAGGTTTTTGATAACCACCTCTTGAAATTCCAGGAACGTTCCCCTCTGGCCTGCACATCGATGTAGCACATACGCATTGTAGAATGTCATCTGTATGATGTGCACAGTTAGCTTCTTGTACCACACCTTCAATTTCCTCATGGCACTGCATGGCTTCAGGACTTGATCTGACAAGTCCACCCCTACAATTTACCTATTATAGTACAGGAAGCAATCTGGTTTGGGAGTGTCTATACTGGTACCTCGTACTGCTACATGGGTACTGGTATTGTTGTCAATACAAGGACATCTCTCTACTTGACACACAATATGTTGCTGCTGGATTGTGCCCTGCTCTCACCCCTTCTGAGTGTTTGCCCAAGCAGAGTCTTAGGGAGGCCTCTCAGGATTTTTCTAGCAGTGCCGCATGCCACAGTACTTCTGGAAGCGAGGCACTTGAAGAGCGGTACGCTGGTATTAAAATTATCCAGGTAGAGGTGGTAACCCTGGTACAGCAGTGGGTGCACCAAATCCCACACAATTATTGCGTTAACTCCCAGTAAGGGGGGGAATTCTGGGGGCTGAATACCGGTGTCCTTCCCTTCATATACCCTCAATTTGTAAGTATACCCTCATGCACTCTCGCACAGTTTATACATCTTCACGCCATACCTTGCCCTCTTACCCGGCAGGTGCTGGTGGAATTGACGCCTCCCTTTAAGATGTACCAGGGACACATCAATAGACATACACTTCTCAGGGGTGTATGCTTGGGCAAACCGGGCACTGATATGGTCTAATAGGGGGTCTCATTTTATACAAACTGTCAAAACTGGGGTCATCTCGGGATGGGCACTGCTCATTATCAGCATAATGTAAGAAGCAAAGTATTGCCTCATAACGCATCCTGGACATGGCCATGCAGTATATTGGGGTGTGGTATAAGATGTCTGTGCTCCAGTAGGTCCTAATGGATGATTTTTTCAGAAGCCCCATGTTCAAGTAAAGTCCCCAGAACTTGCCCAACTCTGCTGCGTCTACAGGGGTCCACCTGTGGGATTGGGCATAAAATGATGTGGGGTTCTTCGTAATATGCTGTTGGGCATATAAATTTGTCTGGGAGATCATAAGCTCTATAAAGTCATCAGTGAAAAAGAACTTGAAAAAGTCCATCTCACTGAGCCCTGTCATGTTAAATTTGATCCCCGGACTGCCCGTATACTCAGGGATTTCGGGCTCTTAATTGTCTGGTGTGGGGGTCCATATGGGGTTACTTGGCTCGGGGGTTTCAACTGCGACGGGGTCACTTCTCTCGTGGGTTTCAACTGTGGTGTTGGTCCTAGGACGTCTCCTAGGTGGTCCCTCCTCTTCATCACCAGATGAGTAGGTTGACAAATAACAAAGAGTGTCACCATCCGACGAGTCTGTGTCGGAGGCAAGAAATGCATAGGCCTCTTCGGCAGAAAATGAACTTTGGGATATCTACTATTATTTATGTGTTACACGTGTAAATTGTCTGCTTAGACATGTGCATTATGCACACAGAAAAAAAAAAAAAAAAAAACGTTAGAAAAATTCCCTAACTAAAAGCAATAGGATGCTACCCAAAACTTTATTTTTATTTTTTTTTAATAGAATGAGTGGACTTCCCTACACTAAAACGAACTAGGGTGAGGGTTACCAATGCTAAACCTAACTACGGCGACGATACCCTGACACTAAACCTAACTAGATTATTCCAAGCTTCCCTGAAGCTAAACCTAACTAGATTATTCCGAGCTTCCTTGACACTAAGCCTATTTATGGTGATGGGTGCCTGACACTAAACCTAACTAGATTATTCCGAGCTCCCCTGACACAAAGCCTAACTACGGTGATGGTTGCCTGACACTAAATCTAACTAGATTATTCCGAGCTTCCCTGACACTAAACCTAACTACAGCGATGGATCACTAATGCTAAAACAAACTAAGGTGACGGATTCCTGATGCTAAATTCCCTAACTACGCTTTTTAACGGATCCCTGACACTAACTAACCCTAATACTAAACTAGCTAGGTGACATCTTTCTAAACTAACTTTTTTTAATTTAATACATTTTTTTTAGACACAAAACGGAGACGCTCATCCGAATCAGGCCTAAGGCTGACATCAAATATACAAAATTGCCAACGGCAAAGAACCCTATTTCCCAACTACCATTAACCCCTTCCCGACATTTGACGTATCCATACGCCAAGGTCGGGTAGGGGAAGTATGGAGCGGGCTCACGCAGTGAGCTCGCGCCATACGATGCCGGTGTCGGCTGTATGTTACAGCCAACACTTCAGAGTAACTAGCGGCATCGCGCTCGAGCGCGATCCCGCTAGTTTAACTCGTTAAATGCTGCGGTCAATACCGACCGCGCATTTAAATAGTCAGAAAGAGGGGGTCGACCCCCTCTAACAGCTCATCGTGCCCCCCGCAACGCATTCGCGGGGGGTCAATGGTTGCTATGGCTGCCTGGGGGCTTAATGAACGCCCCCAGGTCCGCCATCTTTGTACACCTATTAAGCCTTGCCTCCGGTGCCTGTCAGAATCACGATATATTGCAATACATTAGTATTGCAGTATATCGTGCAAGCAATCTAACGATCACTGGTTGAAGTCCCCTAGGGGGACTAATAAAAAAAGTAAAAATGAGTTAAATAAAGTTTTTTTTTGTGTCAAAAAAAAATGTCAAAATTAAAAGTTCAAAAAAAAACCTTTTCCCATTTTCCCCCTAGAGCACAGTAAAAAAATAAATAAACATAATTGGTATAGCCGCATCCGTAAAAGTCGGAACTATTACAATATATCATTATTTAACCCGCACGGTGAACGCCGTAAAAAAAAAAATGTAAATGCCAGAATGTCTATTTTTTGGTCACCTAATCTCCCACAAAAAATGAAATAAAAAGTGATCAAACTGTTGCACGTACACCAAAATGGTATTATTAAAAACTACCGTTTATCCCGCAAAAAATAAGCCCTAATACCACTTAATCGACGGAAAAATAAAAAACTTATGGCTGTCGGAATTTGGCGACGCAAAATAAATTTTCTTTTTTACACTTAGGTTTTTACATGTAAAAGTAGTAAAATATACAAAAAACGATATATATTTGGTATCACCATAATCGTATTGACTCACAGTATAAAGTTAACATGTGGTTTTAATTGTACATTGAATTCCGTAAAAGCGGCACGCAAATAACCATGGAGGAATCACTGTTTTCTTCATTTTCTACCCCACAAATAATTATTTTCACGTTTCCTAGTACATTATACGGCAAAATAAATGGTGCTACGAAAAACTACAACTCGTCCCGCAAAAATCAAGCCCTCATAGTACTATATCGACGGAAAAATAAAGACGTTATGGCTTCTGGAATGTGGGGAGGAAAAGACGAAAATTAAAATCTGAAAAAGGGCTGCGGCGGGAAGGGGTTAAATGATTGTTATTAACTTTATTATGCTATTTATTTTTTTTATTCTTTATTTTCATGACCAAAGGTCAAAATTTCCAAACTGTAAGGATACAGCTTATACAGAAGAGGCATATTAAAATAAAGACAAAATGCTTGCGGATTACCACTCAACAATAAAATATGTACATAAAAGTGAGTAAGACGATGGTGTTCAAATCCACGATAAATGGTAAACATAGCCAAAGATACAGGACAAGCATAAGAAGGAAGGCAAAGAAGGGAATGGAAAAGAAGTTGAAAACAGAGAGGGGAAAAGACAAATTTTCCCACCGAGGTAAGTACTCAACGTCAAGAGAAAGCCATTCACGGACTACTGAACGAGATCCATTTCACGTAGAATGTCTTTGTAGGAATCGGAGCCCTGAAAAACAATCCAAGGAGACCACGTTTGGCAGAATTTAGCATGGGAGTCATGCACGGAAGAAATCCTCCATATGCATGAGGTCGTTGACCCTAGAAATCCAGAGGGACAAAGTAGGAGAAGAGGAATTTTTCCATCTGAATGGGATGCAGTGACTGGCTGCCATCACTAAAAAGTGAAGCAAGGAGCGTTTATATATATTTGCTGCAATGTCGCAGTGATGGAGGAGGAAGAAGGCCGCATCCATAGCAAAGCTGGTATGCGTGACCTCACATATCACCCTCTTAAAGCCGTCCCAAAACGAAGCGAGAAGAGGACATAACCAAAAGGTGTGGAGAAGGGTACCATTTTCCATTACGCATCTCCAGCAAAGGAGAGACACTGCAGGGAAGATACGGTGCAGGCGAACCGGGGTCCTTTACCAACGAGAGACCAGTTTGAAACTTGCTTCTTGATAGCACGAGCTAATCGAAGTCTTATGAGCCAGAGTGAGGATGCGTGTGTTGTAAAGGAAGTACCCAAGTCCGACTCCCATTTAGTAATGTAGTCGGGGAGGTAGATCAGGAGGATTCAGAAGAAGGGTGTATTTATTATGTAATTTAAGCAAACAGACAAACCACATATATGTTTAAAAAATAAGCATGCATGCTGCTGGAAGAGTAGTACCATAGGACAATGCCTATGTGGTATGTGGTACACAGTGCTAAAGATGGCCGGCGGCTGCAGAACGCCAAGCCAAATCAACAGTAAAGTCAGAGAAGCCAGCAACAAAGCACGTTGTTTAAAAATTACTCAGAGCCCCCCCCCCCGGCATGTTTCGCTACACATGTAGCGTCCTCAGGGGTACTGGGGCTAGTGACAGCGCGCCACGGATTTCCTGGCATAAAATAGATGGGAAGGGTGCAACGGGTAGAGAACCTGCCAATCAGATTCAGGCAGAGAGGTCGAGCCACTTACTATTTGACGAGTACCTGAATTGTCCAATTAGGATATCATATCGTTGGCCTATGGAACAGTGTCCCCGGCACATGTGCATAAGGGGCATGCAGTCACACATTGATTCATTCATTCAGAATCAAATAAAAAAAAACGGCCAATCCGATTGAAGCAAAGAGGTCGAGCCTCTCACTATGTGACCGGCACCTAGATTGTCCAATTAGGATGCCATGTTGTTAGCCTGTAGCGCAGTGTCCCCAGCGCATGCGCACAACCATGTGTTGAGACACTCAGTCTGAGTTTATACACGGACATGTTGATACATAACAGTATCCCCCGCGCATGCGCAAGCATCATCGCACCGCTACAGGAGCTGTAAGCAGAGCCATAATAGTGGCCATTGGCACAATATTAGAGGGATAATAATATCCCAAGGACCTTTCACTACTGCGCGTTTGTGCAAATTTAGAGGCACATATAAGATTGTATCCATCATGACAATATAGGTATTGGGATTAAATATAAACCCCAGAAAAATGAAAAAAGCAAAAAGCGTAGCTGTCAATATATTATGATAAAAACAAGGTGGTTCAGAGAAATATGAGTACAACATAAGCAGTGTATATTATATTTCAAGAAACTAGACCTCTCATTGAGACATACAACTGATGAGAAAGTATGTCTCTGGAGTTAAGTTGTAAATGTATTTATAAACCCAGGATCAGTCTTTAAGATAGTATATAATTGATTAATCATCAAAGGAATGCTGCAAAAGTAAAGCCTTCATTGAGCCCCATAGGGCTATGAGTGCCCAAACGGTGAATCCACCTTGCTTCCTCTTGCAAGAGTTTACGATCAAGGTTCCCAGCTCGTGGGCCCAACTTGATCTGGGTGATGCCCCAGAATGTTAATTATCGGGTATTGCCATCTTGGACAGATCGAATATGTCTAGATAGAGGTGTATCTTCTTTGTTATTGATGGCACTAAAATGTCTGGAGATTCTTCTCCTCAGTTCTTGGACAGTTTTGCCCACATACAATTTCCGTTTGGGCACTCTTAGCCCTATGGGGCTCAATGAATATACTATCTTAAAGACTGATCCTGGGTTTATAAATACATTTATAACTTAACTCCAGAGACATACCTTCTCATCAGTTGTATGTCTCAACTGAGAGGGGTCTCTCCCTCAATGAGAGGTCTAGTTTCTTGAAATATAATATACACTGCTTATGTTGTACTCGTATTTCTCTCAACAACCTTGTTTTTATCACAACATATTTACAGCTACGCTTTTTGCTTTTTTAATTTTTCCTGGGCTTTATATTTAATCCCAATACCTATATTGTCATGATGGATACAATCTTATATGTGCCTCTAAATTTGCACAAACACGCAGTAGTGAAAGGTCCTTGGGATATTATTAGCACTCTAATGTTGTGCCGATGGGCACTATTATGGCTCTACTTACAGTTCTCGTAGCGGTGCGATGACTCTTGCGCATGCGCGGGGATACCGTTATGTATCAATATGCCCGTGTATAAACTCAGACTGAGTGTCTTAACTCATGGTTGTGCGCATGCACTGGGGACACTGCGCTACAGGCTAACGACATGGCATCCTAATTGGGCAATCCAGGTGCCTGTCACATAGTGAGAGTGTCAGGTCCGTATTTCACACCGAATAACCACCTCTGTAAATTGAAAGCTGAAGGCATGCCTGGAAAGAAGTAAACCAGCCAAAGATGTTTGGTACACAGCTTCCCTTGATCAGACAAGGAGAGAACTGAACTTTATTCAGAACAAAGAAACACACAGAGAAAAGACACATGCCCCTCCCTAGAGATGTGGGACTTGCTTAAGTCCCATTGGCTCCTCAGCTGTAAGTTTTCCTGTACATTCTTCTGCACACTCCTCTTTGCATTCCAGGGGGCGGTGTCTTCCATAGGCGTGTTATGCAGGCTCTTTGTGCCCCATGAATGCAATCTCTTTGTGTAATATACTGAATATATATATATGTAAGGATAATATTTTTCAAACAATATACATGGTAATGATCCCTGACAGTCCGCCCTAAAAATATTATTATTCTATCCCTGAGTATTGCCTATCAACCTACCACTGACCACTCGAACCAGGCGGGTAGGGGTTTTGGATTTCTTCACCAGTTTGAGACGAGCTACTCCTTATAAGTAACCCCCCTTTGTACCTGGACTTCCAAGGTTTCTGAATGGTCCTAACTTTCCCTATTCTCCTCAGGATACAGGATGGTTGTCTTGGTATAATCTACAAACCGCTGCTGGTTGTAATATATATATATATATATATATATATATATATATATAATTAATCCAGTCTACATTTTTGTTAATGGTAATAATTGTCGCACTGTCACTTACTGTCCTAAGGGACTTTTACCCCTGCAGATATAACAGGTCATGGGCAGCACAGTGACCTTCACTTCACACCTTCACATAAACTCCTCAGATTGTAATTTGCAGCACCGTGGCATATTTACACACATTATAATTATAAACCTCAGACATTATAAACAATAGGGCCTCAACTAATAACATAATGCTATCAC
Source organism: Rhinoderma darwinii (assembly GCF_050947455.1). Classification (NCBI taxonomy): domain Eukaryota; kingdom Metazoa; phylum Chordata; class Amphibia; order Anura; family Rhinodermatidae; genus Rhinoderma; species Rhinoderma darwinii. The sequence goes on from NC_134698.1 coordinate 37,581,318, forward strand.
CAATCTCATGCTAACACCCTCAGGTTTCGGGTCCCATCAGTTCATTGCCAGTCCTGTACATCATCGTCCCCTTCTTCTCCTGTCTTCTGCTCTTCACTGACTGTCACCCTCAGGGTAACCCACACAATTGTGGAGTCAGACTACGTTGGTGTCCAGTGGGGGAGTTATTATTACCCCCTCCTAGCCACTTACTTATCAAAACACTTGATACTGCTGACGGATTCACTTAGGTCTTTGGTCTTTACTTTGATCTTTGCTGATGTCATCAGGACTTGGTTTGGTCCTTCTCATCTGTCCAACACCGTCTCCTTTAGTTTACGTCACCGGGCTGTACATAGCACCTCATACTGTGAACCTGGTGTGAGATCCCACGTAGGCGGATTAGTGGAGTTGTATTGTCCTCTTCCTCTGGCAAGTTACTTGTCTGGGCGGCTGCTTAGAATTGTGACACTGCCGTCAGCTCATGATAAACGTGTTGTACTGGCTCAGGCTGCGCCTGCCTCATCTCAGTGATGGAGTTCATCGTGTTAAAAGTCTTTTAGTTCATGTTTACTGGCACTTGCTGGGGACCCCCAACTCTTGTCAATTGTTAAAATAAATACTAATCTGGTGATAACATCATCCGCAGTCATTATAAACGTTGTTCTAAGTACATACAATAATGTCAGGCCCTTAAATGACATCAAACACCTTTATATAAGGAAAAAACTTCTTTGTTACAATGGACAGGGCACCTAGAAGATGTGTAATTATTGGGTACATTTCATTTGCACTTGGTGATACTCTTTCAGCAGGATTTGTACCTTGATCTCAGCTGATTGCCTAGAACATCTCCACCTCACAAAAACATACACAGATTCCACATGTTTATCTGACAAGTGTCTCAAACCAATTTTTTCTTACTCTAATCTGGTTCGTTCTACCTGGGAAGGCTTCTCAAGGTCGGTTCTCTTTGTGGGAGGCGGGTATGATAAGGTTGTCACCGGTCTGCCAGGACTGTTCTGTAGGCAAATCAAACAGCTCTAACAGAATTTAGCAGCAACAGCTGTAAAGCCTGGGACATACCAATTAGATCTTACCACGTCGATCCTTGCAGTCTTGGGGCATATGTGAGGTCATACACCATCAATACAAGTGCTATCAAGAATGCATTGGGCGCTACTGGTTTACCTTCCTTTATCCGTCCACATTCTGTCAGAATCTGGTTCTCACGCCTTCCGCTCCCAGTTGGACTCTTCCTGTGAAGAACAAGCTTTTCATAGCCTAATCAGTAATTGATCTTAATCAGATAATTAACTTGAAGAAAAAACATTAACAATGACAGATTTATGTTAAACGTTCACACTGGTCAGTAACTAAAACTGATACCTACAAACTTCTTCTTCTTCTTTATATATATCTATACATACACATATACACTGCACAGAATTCTCTGCTCTAAAATTTTCCTTTCAATATAACAACAAAAATAAACAAATAAAAATGTTTTCGAATGGGAATATTCCGCTTCTGCACCTTTTATCTGACACATCCAATAGTCCAATGCTGAGGCTGGTCTAGAACTTTACATAAAACTTAACCTCAGTATTTAATATTCCCACAACCCTTCTTAAATACAGTTATTTAAACAAACTAACCTTGGGACAACGTCTAGAGAACTGCTGATATCTTATCATTGTACAAACACTAGGTCAATACTTGGGATAACACTGTTCCACTGTCACTACACACAAGTTCTGCAGTGGGGAAGATACCGGCCGAGCTTCAGACCACCCTGAGAACAGATCTACACACACGAGCACATTGTCATACACTTCTACCTCGGGTAGTTGTATGGTCTGCAGTCGCTGGGATGGGTAATCTTGCCGGGCTGCACTTTTCACAGGTACCTTTGCTGTTTTACCTACGTCATGCCATGCGCACATCATGCCGGCTGCTACAAACCTAGTGGTGGCATTATTGTATCCAGGGACAAGCCAATTTACTGACACCTGGCTGCACATATCCTTGTTGTCAGGTCTGTCGTCTCTCGCTCTCTCAATTGGCTTACCCGATGATCCAATAAAGTTCCTACTACCAATGGGCCCATATTTGAGGGCGATGCCAAAAGCGTACCTAGAGTCAGTGTAAATGTCGGCTGTCTTACCTTCTGCCAGGTTACAAGCCTCAGCCAGCACCTCCAGCTCCACTCCTTGAGATGAACAAGAAGGTGAGAGTGGTTTCTTGGTAATTTACCTGGTACCTCGTATCCTGTCTTGTACATACTGTATAATAAAATCTCTTTATTACAAATTTACATTAAAAACCCATGTCACATATAGATAGAACATTTCAAAGGGGTGGCGTCTTCATTCTCTAAAATAAAACCAAATGTTATACACTTCTCCACACTCATCTGATAATCCAGAATACTTTGAGAATCTCACTTTTATCAGGTTCTGCAAATACTTGATTAATACAAAAAAAAATAAAAAATCCTAAAAACTTTACATCAAATTAACAATGTCCAGACAATTTTTGTTTTGCCTTCTCCCCCATCTAAATCCATAAAGACTCGTGTGGGTGACGTCACCTCTGCCTCCTGTGTAAATTTGCTGGAGGGAGATGGTCTCTTACATGATACCTCATATTGGGTGGAGACTACAGCACAGCTTACCCAGTGCCATATTTACTGTTCTGGAAAGATCTGGAACCATCTACACAGAAAAACCTCAAAATGTAGGTTACTCTCATACACATTTAATCTGGATTACTCATTGGGGTCTCATACACATTTTTAGATCTCCTGAAACCAAATTAATTAATTCAAAACAAACCAAAATTGTACCTGATCAGTTCCTTCACCATTCCCCACTTTGTGGACTCTGCGAAAGTAATGTAGCAGAGTTCAAAACTACATCTCAACATAACAAAGTTGGGCACTCTGTGCGGCACTAGTTTAACCCCCTGTAATACACAACAGCCTGGAACAAAAAAATGACTTTTTTCCTGACGAAAATACATTTTATCTTTACAATGACATGACTCATGTGTGAAATCAAAAACAAAACAATTGTAGTTAGTTATTCAATAAAACAGAAAATATTATATCTGATAACATTAATTACTGCAAACCAATAAACTATACATAAAAATAGGGAACGGTGGGGGGAACATACATTTTCAAAACCCCGTGTCTCACAGTATCTATAGTTTAATACATCTGAATTAACATCATAACACATAAATATCGTAACTTTTATAAACAACAGCGCATGCGCAAAGGGAAGAAATGTATTTAGGTTTGTAGACATTACTGATATATATATATATATATATATATATATATATATATATATATATTAGTGCATATTGAAATCCCTTTGTCTCATCAGCCCTGCAGACTGCACCCAGTCAGCCCCCCTCCTCCTCCCAAACACAGCATACTACAGGGAGGAGGGAGGGGGGTCACACACTCATTTCTCACAGCTTCTAGTCTCACAATCTTAACACTTTCAATGCCGGCAAAACAACATACGTATCTGCAATCATTCATCACACCATTGTATAGGAATTATCTACGTTCAAAACATCAAACACATAATCTGTAACAGTCCAATCTGTCGGCCACCATCCCTATATAATGATGACGTGTTGTTTCATCAGTGAACAGCGTCCTGCACACTAGAATGGAAACTAAAAATAGAAAAGACACTGCAGAGGCATGTGTTACAAATGACAAAATTAACAAGGCGATTATTTCATACTAATTTGGTTGGTCCAGGCGTGGCCACATCAGGGGTGGGTGGTGAGGGGCAGCCTCTCCCATTGGAAACACATTGTGCAGCTGTGAGGGGGGGTTTTCCCACCCACAATGAGGACACACTCAACATGAGGTACGGACACCATTACCGGGCGTCGGCTGGTCCTGTGTTTTCGAATACATATAACATACAATACCTTTCTTATTCCTAACTTCCATTCACTTCACCAAATCATGAATAGGATTGGGTGATCCTGATGATTTGAATATGGACCGTAAACCATCCATTCTAACAGTCTATATTATACACGTAATTTATATAACAATCTTCGGTCTACAACTCTCTGGTCTGGCCACTATATTACCTACAAATTTATTACACGTCTTATCAGTGCATTGCATTGCACCCCGCGTGCACCTGTCTCACGTCTTATCACACGTCTTATCAGTGCATTGTACCCCGCATGCCCGCGTATAGGACAGGTTATAATACTATCCACGACTTATCAGTGTTTAGACACCCCGCGTGCACCTGTATAAGACAGGTTATAATACTATCCACGACATCATAAGCCATGACTAAGGACCTAGCGAGGGTCTGAAACGCGTAGGCTATCGCATATCCTCTCTCTCTCTCTGTACTTTGGACTATACCTACCCGTCACTAACTTCTGTTCGTAGCTTCTGTGCTTCGATTTTAACCAAGACCAAATAAAACTTGGAAATAGATTTCCGTTTTAACAGAAATTGCACTCTGAACCAGCGCTGGTTCCAACTCCCCTGTTTCTGATGTATCCACGACTTATCACACATGTATATTGTGTCCGCGTATTTTCTATCTAGTCCCTAATTACCCAGAGGATGGTTAGTCGGGCGCGACTAAGGTCTCACAGGTTTTCAACCTCACAGCGGAAAATATCGCCTCTGTCGCCTGAGATAATCCAGGAAATCAACAAAAGGGTTCTACAGATCGCCACAAGACTGTCCACTAACACAGATAAGTCGAAGATTCATAAAATCAACTCGCTTACCGTGTTGCGGAGGTGATCAAATTCCTTCAGTGGGCAACTTTGAGTCCTCTGTTTCACCCTGTGATTGTCGATTATCCGGATTTCGATATTTCCTCGAGTGAGGCCCCACGTTCGGGCGCCAAATGTCAGATCAGTATTTCACACCGAATAACCACCTCTATAAATTGAAAGCTGAAGGCATGCCTGGAAAGAAGTAAACCAGCCAAAGATGTTTGGTACACAGCTTCCCTTGATCAGACAAGTAGAGAACTGAACTTTATTCAGAACAAAGAAACACACAGAGAAAAGACACATGCCCCTCCCTAGAGATGTGGGACTTGCTTAAGTCCCATTGGCTCCTCAGCTGTAAGTTTTCCTGTACATTCTTCTGCACACTCCTCTTTGCATTCCAGGGGGCGGTGTCTTCCATAGGCGTGTTATGCAGGCTCTTTGTGCTCCATGAATCCAATCTCTTTGTGTAATATACTGAATATATATATATATATATATATATATATATATATATATACACATATATGTAAGGATAATATTTTTCAAACAATATACATGGTAATGATCCCTGACAAGAGGCTCGACCTCTTTGCTTCAATCGGATTGGCCGGTTTTCTATTTGGTTCTGATTGAATCAATGTGTGACTGCATGCCACTTATGCGCATGCGCCGGGGACACTGTTCCATAGGCCAACGATATGGTATCCTAATTGGGCAATTCAGGTGCTTATCAAATAGCAAGAGGCTCGACCTCTCTGCCTGAATCTGATTGGCAGGTTCTCTACCCGTTGCACCCTTCCGGTCTATTTTATGCCAGGAAATCCGTGGCGCGCTGTCAATAGCCCAAGTACCTCTGTATAATGGCAGGAAGGAGGTGAAGGGAAAGTGAGCCCTAATCTACCCACCACCCTGTCCCTGCCTACTTGCAACGACCCGCCCTAGGCGACGGGGTACAACTGGGCGGCGGTCCCTACGCTGTCTAAGTGCACGGGAGAACAAACAGGGAACACGCAAGGGAAGGGGCAGTAGCCCACGGAACGCCGCGAGGAAACGGAGCGGTGAATGGGTTGTCAGGACCAGGATGAAGTGGAGTATACCCAAGTGAACACGGAGGAGGAAGCAAGCCGGAGGCAAAGCAAAGCGGGTTAAGCAGAACAGCAGCAAGGCAGAAGCACGGCAGAAGCAGGCTCGAGCAAGCAGCAGTGAGGCCAGGAATCCAGAAGAATTACAAGCACTGAGGAGGAGAACACAGCAGGTAATAAAGGACAGGGGGCGGAGCTAACTCCGACTGACCAGGCCGCGATAGGCTCTCCCACTCCTGAGCCTGCCACCCTGGTTGGTGGGAGATGGTGTCAGTCGAACAGGTCTGGCCTCAGGTGTGGATTGATTAATCCCAGGAGTATACCTAGACGTAGTACCTGGCAGATCCCTAACACTCTGAGGACAAGAGGACGCTGCATGTGGTGTGGAGGGGGGGGGGTCTCTGAGTCATTTTTAAACAACGTGCTTTGTTGCTAGCTTCTATGACTTTACTGTTGATTTGACTCTGCGTTCTGCAGGTTTAGCCTCCGGGCAGATTCTAGGAAAACCAGATTCTTGTGGTCGGTAAGGACCGTTACCTGGTGCCTAGCCCCCTCCAGGAAGTGGCGCCACTCTTCAAATGCCCATTTAATGGCTAAGAGTTCGCGGTTGCCAATATCATAGTTACTCTCAGTGGGCGAAAACTTCCTGGAGAAGTAGGCACAGGGACGGAGATGGGTGAGGGACCTGGTACCCTGGGACAAGACAGCCCCCACTCCCACCTCGCATGCGTCAACTTCCACGATAAATGGCTCCATTTGGTTGGGCTGAACTAGAACCGGGGCCGAGATAAAGCACTTCTTAAGGACCTCAAAAGCCAGAACAGCCTCAGGAGGCCAGTGGAGGAGATCAGCACCTTTGCGAGTGAGGTCCGTAAGAGGCTTAGCGATGACCGAGAAGTTAGCAATAAATCTCCTGTAATAATTAGCGAACCCCAAGAAACACTGTAACGCCTTCAGGGAGGCAGGTTGGACCCATTCCGCCACAGCCTGGACCATGGCGGGGTCCATGCGGAATTCATGAGGAGTGAGGATTTGACCCAAAAATGGTATCTCCTGTACCCCAAACACACATTTTTCGGTTTTCGCAAACAGTTTGTTTTCCCGAAGGACCTGGAGCACCTTCCTGACATGCTCAATGTGGGAGGACAAGTCCTTGGAAAACACCAGTATGTCATCAAGGTACACTACAAGAAATACCCCCAGGTAATCTCTTAAAATCTAATTTATGAAATTCTGGAAGACCGCAGGAGCATTATACAACCCAAAGGGCATGACAAGGTATTCGAAATGACCTTCGGGCGTGTTAAACGCAGTCTTCCACTCATCCCCCTCTTTGATGCGGATAAAGTTATACGCCCCCCATAGATCAAACTTAGAGAACCATTGGGCCCCCTGAACCTGATTAAAGAGATCAGGAATCAAAGGAAGGGGATACTGGTTCCTTACAGTGACCTTATTCAGGTTACGGTAGTCAATGCATGGCCTAAGACCACCATCCTTCTTCCCTACGAAGAAGAAGCCAGCACCTACCGGAGAAGTAGAGGGACGAATGTAACCCTTGGCCAGGCATTCCTGGATATACTCTTTTATGGCTTCACGTTCGGGACAAGAAAGATTAAATATCCTACCCTTAGGGAGCTTAGCTCCTGGTACCAATTCGATAGCGCAATCGTATTCTCTATGAGGAGGTAACACTTCGGAGGCCTCCTTAGAGAAAACATCAGCGAAGTCCTGAACAAACTTGGGTAGCGTGTTCGCCTCCTCAGGGGGAGAAATAGAATTAACAGAAAAACATGACGTCAAGCATTCATTACCCCATTTGGTAAGCTCCCCAGTATTCCAGTCAAACGTGGGATTATGCAACTGCAACCAGGGAAGGCCTAAAACCAAATCGGACGATAATCCCTGCATCAACAGTACAGAGCACTGCTCCAAATGCATGGAGCCAACAAGGAGTTCAAAAACAGGGGTATGCTGTGTAAAATAACCATTAGCAAGAGGAGTGGAGTCGATACCCAGTACCGGGACAGGTTTAGGCAAATCAATCAAAGGCATAGCTAGAGACATAGCAAATTCCACAGACATGATATTAGCAGAAGACTCTGAATCCACGAAGGCACTGCCGGTAGCAGACCTACCACCAAACGAGACCTGAAAGGGAAGCAAGACTTTATTACGTTTCATATTTACGGGAAATACCTGTGTGCCCAAGTGACCTCCCCAATGATCACTTAGGCGCGGAAGTTTTCCGGCTGCTTATCCTTACGCCTAGGACAGGTGTTCACTTGATGCTTGTCATCCCCACAATAGAAGCAGAGACCATTCTTCCTGCGGAACTTTCTACGTTGTCGGGGGGACACGGAGGCCCCGAGTTGCATAGGTACCTCCGAGTCTTCCATGGAAGAGCGAAGCAACGGGACCTCGGGAGGCATCATGGGGGAGTCAGAGGGCAAAACACAAAAACGTTCAAGTTGTCATTCCCTGAGACGTCGGTCAAGTCGTACCGCTAAAGCCATAACCTGGTCTAGGGAGTCAGAAGAGGGATAGCTAACTAGCAGGTCTTTCAGAGCGTTCGACAGTCCCAACCTAAACTGGCACCTTAAGACAGGGTCATTCCACCGAGAAGCTACGCACCACTTCCTAAAGTCAGAACAATACTCCTCAACAGGTCTCTTACCCTGACGTAAGGTCACCAGCTGACTCTCGGCAAAGGCAGTCCTGTCAGTCTCGTCATAAATGAGTCCTAGAGCAGAAAAGAAACGATCAACGGAGGAAAGTTCAGGGGCTTCAGGAGCCAAGGAGAAGGCCCACTCTTGGGGTCCTTCCTGGAGCCGGGACATAATTATACCCACCCGCTGGCTCTCAGAACCTGAGGAGTGAGGCTTTAAGCGAAAGTAGAGCCTACAACTCTCCCGCCACTCTGTCCCTGCCTACTTGCAACGACCCGCCCTAGGCGACGGGGTACAACTGGGCGGCGGTCCCTACGCTCAGTAAGTGCACGAGACAAACAGACAAGGGTACACAAAGCTAGTCTGCTGATTGAATGACTATTTGATCATTGCTTTTTACATTTTTTAGAGCTATTTTCTCTTTATGAGTTAGATTATTTTTACCACGGATTTTATATGAGTCTAGCTCCTCCAGATCTTTAAGAACTAGGTGGTGGAAGGTGTTAATAAAAGCAGGCTTAGATACAGGACCCCAGCAGACCGTAACGTTTCACTTCCCTTCGGCTCCGGGTGGAGCGGATGTCCAGACACTATCTAGAGTTGTGACGTCATCCGTGGCACAGCTTCCTGACGCAAGAAGACGTCAGGACTTCCGCTGCGCTCAGAAAGGAATATGGGTAAGTATGTGTTGTTACTATAGTAACTTTTATAGATGCAGTGCGGGTGGGAGCGGGCCAGTCGCAAATGCGACCGCTGCGACCCGATCGCAATTGCGATCCAAATGTGGCAATCGCCGGGAAGCCAAAGTTAAGGGGCTTGGGTCCAGAATGCCCGGTGCTAGCGACGCCCCTGTCATACAGTATGTCTGTGAATACAGCAAGAAAGAATGGAATCGGTCACTAAAGGCTCGATGGAATAACACCGTCGTGAGCATTAGCCAAGATACCGAATCAAATTTTGTTTTTGCGTCGAGACCCAGCAACATCGCACAGAGGGATCACATGCACAAACTGTGGCAGCCAATGCCTGGTGAATACTTTTAGTAGAGTGTCTATTCCTGAGGAATCCTAACTGGGCCGGGGTAATAATGAGTCCGAGCATATCTCGAAGACAGTCTGCCAGGATTTTAGTGAGTAATTTATAATCTTGATTCAAAAGAGAAATGGGCCGGTAGGAAGAGAGATGAGATGGGCCCCTATCAGGTTTAAAGAGGCTCTGTTACCACAGAATAAGTGGCCTATCTTCTACATTATGTGATCGGCGCTGTAATGTAGATTACAGCAGTGTTTTTTATTTAGAAAAACGATCATTTTTGACGGAGTTATGACCTATTTTAGCTTTATGCTAATGACTTTCTTAACCCCTTCTTGACTGAGTCTGTTTTGGCCTTCAGGACGAAGCCGATTTTTCAAATCTGACATGTGTCACTTTATATGGTAATAACTCTGGAATGCTTTTACCTAGTAATTCTGACATTGTTTTCTCGTGACATATTGTACTTTATGTTAGGGAAAAAATTTGGTCGATAAATTCAATATTTATTTGTAAAAAACACCAAGATTTAGAGAAAATTAGCAAAAATTAGCATTTTTCTAAATTTAAATGTATCTACTTGTAAAACAGATAGTAATATCACACAAAATACTTACTAGTTTATATTTTCCATATGTCTACTTTATGTTTGCATCATTTTTTGAACATTCTTTTATTTTTCTAGGACGTTACAAGGCTTAGAACTTTAGCAGCAATTTCTCATATTTTCAAGAAAATTTCAAAAGCCTATTTTTTCAGGGACCAGTTCAGTTCTGAAGTGGCTTTGAGGGCCTTATATATTAGAAAGTCCCCATAAAGCACCCCATTTTGAAAACTGCACAGGAATTAAAGCAAAGTAGAGGTGAAATTTACAAATGTAATTTGTTTTTGCCAAAATTAATTTGTAATACATTTTTTTCTGTACCACAGAAGGTTTTACCCAAGAAATGCAACTCAATATTTATTGCCCAGGTTCTGCAGTTTTTAGAAATATCCCACATGTGGTCCTAGTGCGGCAATGGACTGAAACACAGGCCTCAGAAGCAAAGGAGCACCTAGTGGATTATGGGGCTTTCTTTTTTTAGAATATATATTTGAGGCACCATGTCATTTTTGAATAGGTCTTGTGGTGCCAAAACAGTAAAGACTCCACAAAAGTGACCCCATTTTGAAAACTACACCCCTCAAGAAATTTATCTAGGGGTATAGTTAGCATTTTGAACCCATAGTTTTTTTTTGCTAAATTTATTTGAATTCGTATGTGAAGATGAAAATCTACTTTTTTTTGTGCGAAAAAACGTCGAAATTTGTAATTTTTACAAGGAATAAAGTAGAAAAACACCCCAACATATGTAAAGCAATTTCTTCCGATTATAGCAATACCCCATATGTGGTAATAAACTGCTGTTTGGACCCACAGCAGGGCTCAGAAGAGAAGGAGCACCATTTGGATTTTGGATTTATGTTTTGCTGAATAGTTTTCAGTGCCGTGTCGCGTTTGCAATGCACTGGAGGGATGAAAACAGTGGAAACTCCCCAAAAGTGACCCCATTTTGGAAACTACATCCCTTAAAGATTTTTTCTAGGGGTAAAGTTAGCATTTTGACCACACAGTTGTTTTGCTGAATTCATTGGAACTATTTTTACAAGGAATAAAGAGAAAAAAGCACCCCAAAATTTGTCAAACAATTTCTCCCGATTACGTAAATATGCAATATGTGGTAATAAAGTGCTGTTTGGACCCACACCGGGACATAGAAGTGAAGGAGCACTATTTGGCTTTTGGAGCTCAAATTTAACTGGAATAGCTTTTGGGTTTTTTCATTAACCCCTTAACGCTCCATGACCTACTATTAGGTCATGCTAACTGTAGCGTTCGCGCTCAGTGACCTAATAGTAGGTCATGGAGTAAACACGGCGCCGTTCGCGCGGGGCGCGTTCATGAGCTGTGATAGCTGCTGTTTCCGACAGCAGACTATCACTGCTCAATGTGCCGGGACCGATCGCGGAGCTCCCCCGCCGATTAACCCCTCAGAAGCCGCGTTCAATAGCGATCGCGGCTTCTTAGGGGTTAATCCGCCATCGCCGGCCTGCTACACGATAGCGGCCGGCGATGGTGACTATGGCAACCGGACACCAAACAATGGCGTCCGGCTATGCCATAGACGGAAGCCTAGTGGGTCCTGACAACGTCAGGACCCACTATGCTTGCTGTCAGTGAGTAGCTGACAGCTCTAATACACTGCACTACGCATGTAGTGCAGTGTATTAGAATAGCGATCAGGGCCTCCTGCCCTCATGTCCCCTAGTGGGACAAAGTAATAAAGTAAAAAAAAAGTAAAAAAAAGATGTGTAAAAATAAGAAAATAAAAGTTTTAAAAGTAATAAAAGTAAAAGTCCCACTTTTTCCCTTATCAGTCCTTTATTATTAATAAAAATATATAAACAAACAAATAAACTATACATAATTGGTATCGCCGCGTCCGTAACGGCCTGAACTACAAAATTATTTTGTTATTTATCCCGCACGGTGAACGCCGTAAAAAAATATATTGATAAACCGTACCACAATCACAATTCTTTGGTCACTTCACCTCCCAAAAAATGGAATAAAAAGAGATCAAAAAGTCGCATGTACCGAAAAATGGTCCTGATCGAAACTACAGTTCGTTACGCAAAAAATAAGTCCTCGCACGGCTTTATTGATTGAAAAATAAAAACGTTCTGGCTCTTAGAATAAGGTAACACAAAAAGTGAATGATTGTTTACAAAACGTATTTTATTGTGCAAACGCCATAAGACATAAAAAAACTATAAACATCTGGTATCGACGTGATCGTATCGCCCCGCAGAATAAAGTGAATATGTCATTTATAGTGCACGGTGAACGCTGTAAAAAAAAAAGTATACAAAAACAATAGTAGAATTGCTGTTTATTAGTCACCACGCCACCTAAAAATGGAATAAAAACTGATCAAAAAGCCGCATGCACCCCAAGAAAACTACAATGGATTCCTCAAGGGGTCTAGTTTCCAAATTGGGGTCACTTTTGGGGGGTTTCCAATGTTTTGGCACCACAAGACCTCTTCAAACCGGACATGGTGCCTAATAAAAAAGAGGGCTCAAAATCCACTAGGTGCTCCTTTGCTTCGGAGGCCGGTGCTTCAGTCCATTACCGCCCGAGGGCCACATGTGGGATATTTCTCAAAACTGCAGAATCTGGGCAATAAGTATTGAGTTGTGTTTCTCTGATAAATCCTTTTGTGTTATAAAAAAAATGGTATAAAAAGAGTAAATTTCACCTCTACTTTGCTCTAAATTTCTGTGAAACACCTAAAGGGTTCATAAACTTTCTAAATGCTGTTGTGAAAACTTTGAGGGGTCTAGTTTCTAAAATGGGGTGTTTGATAGGGGTTTCTAATATATGGGCCCCTCAAAGCAACTTCAGAAATGAACTGGAACCTAAAAAAATAAATAAATGAGGCAATACTTCGCTTCTTACATTATACTGATAATGAGCCGTGCCCACCCCGAGATGACCCCAGTTTTGACCGTTTGGATAAACGGAGACCCCTATTAGACCGTTTCAGTGCCCGGTTTTCCCAAGCATACACCCCCGAGAAGTGTTTTTCTATTGATGAGTCCCTGGTACATTTTAAAGGGAGGGTTCAATTCCGCCAGTACCTGCCAGGTAAGAGGGCAAGGTATGGCGTGAAGATGTATAAGCTGCGAGAGGGCATCAGGGTATACCTACAGATTTAGGATATATGAAGGAAAGGCCACCCGCAAACCAGACTGCATCCTGGACTACAATAGGTACATGGGAGGGATGGATTTGTCAAATCAAGTCCTGAAGCCCTACAGCGCCATGCGGTGTGGTATAAGAAGCTGGCCGGGCACATCATACAGATGGCATTGTACAATGTGTACGTGCTACGTCGATGTTCAGGCCAGAGGGGAACTTTCCTGGAATTTCAAGATCTAATCTTTAGGGACCAGGAAGGGGGGGCACCCAGTACTTCTGGAAGCGAGGCCACACGCATCGTACCAGGGCAACACTTTCCAGGAGAGGTTCCCCAAACCGGTGGAAAGGGAAAGAGTCAAAAGAGGTGCAGAGTCTGCTATAAGAGGGGGATAAGGAAGAACACAATATACCAATGTGACACGTGTCTCGAAAAACCAGAGCTCTGTATAAAAGATTGTTTTAAAATGTATCATACATCCCTTGATTTTTAATTTACCCTGATGCACTCCGCACAGCTTACCCCCCTCATCTTTCCCTTCTGAGCCCTGCCGTATGCCCAGGCAGCTGATAACAGCCACATGTAGGGTATTGCCGTACCCAGGAGAACCCACATTACAATTTAAGGGGTGTATATCTCCGGTGGCGCATGCTGGGCACACTATATTGGACACTGAAATGGCATATATATATATAAAATTGCAAATCTCACACTGCACCATCTGCTGCGCATTATCTTTTACACAGTACCTGTGGGGTCAAAATGCTTACTACACCTCTAGATGAATGTCTTAAGGGGTGTAGTTTTTAAAATGGGGTCACTTCTCGGGGGTTTCAACTGTACTGGTACCTCAGGGGCTTCTGCATACATGACTTAGCACCAGAAAAGCTCCAGTAGGCCAAATGGTGGTCCTTTTCTTCTGAGCCCTCCCATGGGCCCAAACGGCAGTTTATCACCACAAATGGGGTATTGCCGCACTAAGGACAAATTGGGCAACAAAATGGGGTATGTTGTTCCTTGTGAAAATAAGAAATTTTGATCAAAAATGACATCTTATTGGAAAAAATATCATTTTTTAAATTTCACAGCCCAATTCAAATAGGTGCTCTGAAAAAACTGTGCTGTCAAAATGATAACAAAAACCATAAATGAATTCCTTGAGGGGTGTAGTTTCCAAAATGGGGTCACTTCTGGTGGGTTTCCATTGTTTTGATACCTCTGGGCCTCTGCAAATGCGACATGGCACCCGAAAACCAATCCAGCAAAATCTGGACTCCAACAAACACATAGCGCTCCTTTCCGTCTGAGCCCTCCCATGGGCCCAAACGGCAGTTTATCACCACAAATGGGGTATTGCCGCACTATGGACAAATTGGGCAACAAAATGGGGTATGTTGTTCCCTGTGAAAATAAGAAATTTTGATAAAAAATGACATCTTATTGGAAAAAATATCATTTTTTTCATTTCACAGCCCAATTCAAATAGATGCTGTGAAAAAACTGTGCAGTCAAAATGATAACAAAAACCATAAATGAATTCCTTGAGGGGTGTAGTTTCCAAAATGGGGTCACTTCTGGTTGGTTTCCATTGCTTTGATACCTCTGGGCCTCTGCAAATGCGACATGGCACCCGAAAACCAATCCAGCAAAATCTGGACTCCAACAAACACATAGCGCTCCTTTCCGTCTGAGCCCTCCCATGGGCCCAAACGGCAGTTTATCACCACAAATGGGGTATTGCCGCACTAAGGACAAATTGGGCAACAAAATGGGGTATGTTGTTCCCTGTGAAAATAAGAAATTTTGATCAAAAATGACATCTTATTGGAAAAAATATCATTTTTTTCATTTCACAGCCCAATTCAAATAGGTGCTGTGAAAAAACTGTGCGGTCAAAATGATAACAAAAACCATAAATGAATTCCTTGAGGGGTGTAATTTCCAAAATGGGGTCACTTCTGGTGGGTTTCCATTGTTTTGATACCTCAACACCTCTTCAAACCTGGCATGCTGCCTAAAATATATTCTAATAAAAAAGAGGCCTCAAAATGCACTAGGTGCTTCTTTGCTTCTAGGGCTTGTGTTTTAGTCCACGAGCGCACTAGAGGCACATGTGGGACATTTCTAAAAACTGCAGAATCTGGACAATACATATTTAGTAGTATTTCTCTGGTAAAACCTTCTCTGTTACTAAAAAAAAATTGAATAAAATTGAAAGTCAGCAGAAAAAATTAAATTTGCAAATTTCATTTCCACTTTGCTTTAATTCCTGTGAAATGCCTGAAGGGTTAAAAAACTTTCTATATGCTGTTTTGAATACTTTGAGGGGTCTAGTTTTTAAAATGGGGTGTTTTATGGGGGTTTCTAATACATAGGCCCCTCAAATCCACTTCAGAACTGAACTGGCACCTTCAAAAAAAGGCTTTTGAAATTTTCTTAAGAATTTGAGAAATTGCTGTTTATGTTCTAAGCCTTGTAACGTCCAAGAAAAATAAAATAATGTTCAAAAAACGATGCCAATCTAAAGTAGACATATGGGAAATGTGAACTAGTAACTATTTTTGGTGGTATAACCGTCTGTTTTTCAAGCAGATACATTTAAATTCTGAAAAATGCTATTTTTTGTAAATTTTCTCTAAATTTTGCAATTTTTCACAAATAAAGACTGAATATATCGACCAAATTTTACCACAAACATGAAGCCCAAAGTGTCACGAGAAAACAATCTCAGAATCGCTTGGATAGGTTTAAGCATTCCGACGTTATTACCATATAAAGTGAAATATGTCAGATTTGAAAAATGGGCTCTGAGCCTTAAGGCCCAAACTAGGCTGCGTCCTTAAGGGGTTAAAAAGTAATTAACCCTTTCCGAACTGACCCATGTTTTGCTTTTTCTTTTTTCATTTTTCCTCCCCGCTTTTCGAGAGCCTTAACTTTTTTATTTTTTAATCAATACAGTGGTGTGAGGGCTTATTTTTTGCGGGACGAGCTGTAGTTTTTATTGGTACCATTTTTTGGTACATACGACTTTTTGAGCACTTTTTGAGCACTTACATTTTGCCATTTAAAATTCTTTATTTTTCACGGCGTTCACCATGCGAGTTCAATAATGGTATATTTTAATAGTTTGGACTTTTACGGACGCAGCGATACCAATTTTGTGTATTTTTTTTACATTACTTTAGAGAAAAAATGTGGAAAGGGTTTCTTTTTGGACTTTAAATATTTATTTAATTTTTTCCACTAATAATAACTATTTACTTTTGTTTTTATTTTATTAGTCCCCATAGGAGACTTGAACCAGCAATCATTAGATTACTGGTAGAATACACTGCAATACTAATGTATTGCAGTATATTGTGATTTTTACAGGCTCCTATAACAGTGCGATTGCTGTTTCTGTCCGTTAGCCCCGGGTATCAGCTGTAATACCCACAGCATATGGCGCGGGCTCAGCGCGTGAGACGCTCCTTATATCACCCCCTTGGGGTCGAACCGTCGCTGTTTTGTTGAAATAAATACACCTTATTTTGTACTTGGATAATGTTGTGCTGCAGTTTTTCTACCTTCTTTGCCTGTTTTGGAGTTGTTTCGGCTGCAACTCGACACTGCCTGCACCGACTGAAAAATTCCTTCCTGTTTAAAAGCTCTCTGTGAATGCTCTCTGGGACTGTGATGTGCTGCTGAGCTCTCTTTTTTCCATATATCACCCCCCACACCACGACATGCTATTAAGTCATGGTGCGCGAAGGCTTTAATGCGCAGCGGATGGTGTAGAGTGAAAATTTAAATTTTCCACTGATGTGCCATTTTAGTGAACTATATGTTGTGCCCAGTTTGTGCCACAAATACCTAAAAAAATATTAACCGGGTTCTCCCGGGCATGGCGATGCCATATCTGTGGACGTAAACTGCTGTTTGGGCACGCTGTAGAGCTCAGAAGGGAGGGAGCGCCATTTGGCTTTAGGGAGTGCAGATTTTGCTTGGTAGTAGCTCTGGCGTTTTGCTGGTATTTCAGTTTATAATGTTGGGGCATATGTAGGCTGGGCAGAGTACATCAGGGCATAATAAGGGGGTATAATAATGGGGTAAAAAAATAATAATCCGCAGATATGTGGTCAGTGTCGCACTTATAAATGCCGCCCGATCTTATCCGCTTTTGGAACACTGCACATTTTGCATCGCCATATTCTGGGAGCCGGAAGATTTTTAAATTTTTCACCACCGGAGCTGTGTGAGGGCTTATTTGTTGCGGGACAATCTGTAGTTTTCATTGGTACCATTTTGGGGTGCATGCGATTTTTTTGATCACTTTTTATTCCATTTTTCGGCAAGCAAGGTGACCAAAAACCATCAATTCTGACAAAGATTTTTATTAATTTATTACGGCGTTCACCCTAGGCTATAAATGACCATTATATTTTATTCTGCGGGTCGATATGATTACCGCGATACCATATGTATATAGTTTATTTTACATTTTGCAGTGTTTGCGCAATAAAATAAATTATTTATAAAATAAATTGTGTCACCATATTCTGAGAGCCATACATTTTTTATTTTTCAGTCAAAAAAGCTGTGTAAGGGCTTGTTTTTTGTGGGACGGGTTGTAGTTTGTATTGGTTTTATTTTGGCGTACATGCGACTTTTTGATCACTTTTTATTGTATATTTTTGGAGGGGTGGTGACCAAAAAATAGTGATTCTGGCAAATTTTTTCGTTTATTTTATTTATTGTGTTCACCATGCGGGAAAAATAATATTATAGTTTTATAGTTGGGGTTGTTACGAACGCGGTGATACCAAATATATGTACTTTTTGTTACGTGTTCATTTTTTTCCTATAATAAAATACTTATTATAGGAAAAAAAGCAGTTCTTGTTTATGTCACTTATAACTTTTATTTTTACACTTTTTTATTTATTATTTTTTAAAATATTTATTCTTTCTTTTACTTTTTTTACTTTTCCCACTAGGGGACATTTAGACTTGGAGCTCTAATCGCTGCTAGAGTACATTACACAACCTACGTAGTGTAATGTATTCTAAGGGTATGTTCACACGTAGAGTCAAAAACGTCTCAAAATATGGAGCTGTTTTCAAGGGAAAACAGCCCCTGATTTTCAGACATTTTTTGAGCAACTCGCGTTTTTCGCTGCTTTTTTGTGGCGTTTTCGCAGCGTTTTTTACGGCCATTTTTGGAGCTGTTTTCATTGGAGTCTATGAGAAAACGGCTCCAAAAACGTCCCAAGAAGTGTCCTGCACTTCTTTTGACAGCGACACGTAAAATGACAGGTCGTCGGCACAGTACATCGTAAAGCCCATTGAAAGTAATGGGCAGATGTTTGCCGACGTATTGGAGCCATTTTTTCAGACGTAATTCGAGGCGTAAAACGCCTCCATTACGTCTGAAAGTAGGTTGTGTGAACCGAGCCTAACTGTCATTGTGACGTGACAGTCACACTGACAGAAAGCCTACGATGACCAGCCTCCGGCTGGTCCTCAAAGGCTTCTGTACATGGCAGTTCGGAAGCCATTGTCTGGCGTCTGGTTGTCATGGGCAGTGGCGTAACTACCGCCGTAGCAGCAGTAGCGGCTGCTACGGGGCCCGGGGCATGAGGGGGCCCGTGTCGCCCGCCGGCACGGCCCCCACCATGGCCGGAGGCTCCGCTAGCAGCCGCTATGGCTGCTACTGCGGGACGCCACAGAATACTACGGCAGAGCAGGGAGGTATCTCCCCGCTCTGCCATTAACTGGTTCCCGACCGCTGGCTGTATTTTTACGGCCAGCGGTCAGGGTCCTTAATGAACGCTGTGTATAGGAATAGAGACAGCAGCAGCGGCGCTGTCTCTATTCCTCCCGGTGATCATGTGACAGGTCACATGATCGCCGGGTGCCGTTAGTGACAGACTGCTGCTGGGTCTTACGAGACCCAGCACAGCCCTATTAGTGACAATCGTCACTATGAGAGGGCTGATTTCCTCTGTAACTGGGGATGCTGT
Source organism: Rhinoderma darwinii (assembly GCF_050947455.1). NCBI lineage: Eukaryota > Metazoa > Chordata > Amphibia > Anura > Rhinodermatidae > Rhinoderma > Rhinoderma darwinii. The sequence goes on from NC_134698.1 coordinate 37,600,610, forward strand.
GCAGCTCCAGATACAGGGGAAAAGATGGTGTAAAAGAAAGAAAAAAATTATATAAAGTCCCCCAAAGGTCTTCTTTGACCTTTGGGGGACAGACCATAGTAATAATAAAGTAAAGTGCAAAAAAAAATTAAATAATAAATACACATAAAATACCCAACCCAAAATAAAAACGTTCCCGCCCGCCAAACATTGTTGTAACGCTAGTGCTGACCCAATTACCCTAATATAGACATGTAATATATAAAGATTTACGGTAGACAATGGCGATCACAAATAAAAGGTCTATTTTAGGGTAAAACTATGTTATTACCAAAAAAAAAATAGCTGAAATATAAAAAAGCTTATTTTTTTACTATTATTTTCAAACTTTATGAATAAAAATTCTAAAATAGCAAAAAAGGTGTGTATAAAAACGATAAAAAAATGAAACCTGCATTGTCTACGGAAAAAAACATCGCAAAAATCACGTCGTTAGCCCAACAAAAAAAAAGTTATAGCCATTTAACTAACACGTGCTAAAAATGGCTAAACGGTGTCTGGTCCTGAAGGCGCAAAATAGAGCAAAAGACATGTATCCCCTCTCCACAGGATATCTGCAGGACAGGGGACACATGAGTGATCGCTGGCAGGGATAGGGAGAACGGGGGACTGAAAGTCCCCTGAAGTTCTCCATCACAAACCTCGGACTTCCGGGGTCTGTGTCGGCAGCTCCGGAGAAATGAATGGAGCGCCGGTCGTGCTTGTGCGCATGCGTGAACAGCGCTCCTTTCATTTTTATTGAGCTGCGCAGACGCCGGAAGTCAGAGGTTAGTCATGGAGAACTTCAGGGGACTTTCAGTCCCCCGTTCTCCCTATCGCTGCCAGCGATCACTCATGTATCCCCTATCCTGTGGATAGGGGATACATGTATTTTGTAGGACACACTGTAGGTCGCATTTTTTTGGGAGGGGGGACGCTGTATGGCGTTCCCTACAGGGGGGGGTGGCTGTATGGCGTTCCCTACAAGGGGGGGGGGGTGGCTGTATGGCGTTCCCTACAGGGGGGGAGCTGTATGGCTTTCCCTACAGGGGGAGGGGCTGTATGGCGTTCTCTACAGGGGGGGCTGTATGGCGTTCCCTACAGGGGGGGCTGTATGGCGTTCTCTACAGGGGGGGCTGTATGGCGTTCTCTACAGGGGGATGTATGGCACTATCTACAGAGGGGGGGGGCTGTATGGCGTTCCCTACAGTGGGGGTGGCTGTATGGCGTTCCCTACAAGGGGGGGGGGTGGCTGTATGGCGTTCCCTACAGGGGGGGAGCTGTATGGCGTTCCCTACAGGGGGGGCTGTATGGCGTTCTCTACAGGGGGGGGCTGTATGGCGTTCCCTACAGGGGGGCTGTATGGCGTTCTCTACAGGGGGGCTGTATGGCGTTCTCTGCAGGGGGGCTGTATGGCGTTATCTACAGGGGGGCTCTATGGCGTTCTCTACAGGGGGATGTATGGAACTATCTACAGAGGGGGGGGCTGTATGGCGTTATCTACAGGGGGGGCTGTAAAAAAGGCACTATCTACAAGGGGGGGGGTTGTGTGACACCCAGGGGAGGGGGGGGCCCCAGTCAAAAGTTTGCTATGGGGCCCAGTCTTTCCTAGTTACGCCCCTGGTCATGGGTACCATCGCCAGCCCCCGTGATTTCACGTGGGGGTTGCCGATCTGCGCTAAACAACTTAAATGTTTATTGCCCTGATTCTGCAGTTTTTAGAAATATCCCACATGTGACCCTAGTGTGCTAATGAACTGAAACAAAAGCAAAGGAGCACCTAGTGGATATTTGGGCCTTCCTTTTCTTAAATTATATTTCAGGCACCATGTCAGGTTAGAAGAGGTCTTGTGGTGCAAAAATAAAGGAAACCCCCCTAAAAAAGACCCCATTTTGGAAACTACACCGCTTGAGGAATTCATGTAGGGGTGTAGTGAGCATTTTGACTCCACAGGTGTTTCATAGATTTCATTAGAATTGGGCAGTGAAAATGAAAAATTACATTATTTTCCAATAAGATGTAGCTTTACATCAAAATTTTTTATTTTTTCAACAAATAAATGAGGAAAAGCACAACAACATTTGTAAAGCAATTGCTCCAGAGTACAGAAATACCAAACATGTGGTCATAAACTGCTGTTTGGGCAAGCGGCAAGACTCGGAAGGGAAGGCATGCCATAAAGCTTTTGGAGCGCTGATTTTGCTGGATTGGGGGGGCGTGTCCTGATGGCAGCAGAGATGGCTGTGTGTTGAGCTAGCTTTACTTCCACCTACAACTAAAGCGACAGATAAAGCATTCTCAGGGTGTTAAATCTTATCAGCAAATCATCCTAAACTCAGAAGACAGATTCTCTCTGTTAATCATTCACTACTGGAGGAGAATTCAAGCAGATAACAGCACTGTGACTTGGGATCCCCAGATACCGCGTGGTGCAGGGAGCTGGAAAACAGAAAAGACTCAGCTCCACATACCAGGCTAATCTGATACCATCCCTGTGCAGGCAGCCTCCCCTGCTTCAGCAAGACTTCACATCACACTCCAGATCATCTTAAGAACCAAAAGGTACTTTTATTTCTTTGTTTGAGGGACATATATTTTAAGGCCTACCTGACAGGCTTAAGCCTTGACCTGTAGCAAAACATGTGCACAGACCACCTCAGATAAAATCAACTGAGGGGGTGACCATACAAAGGTTAAGACTGAAGCAGAGACCACATGGTGCAAGGAGCTGAATAATAAGGGTATGTTCACACGGCCTATTTACGGACGTAATTCGGGCATTTTTGCCCCGAATTACGTACGAAAATAGAGCCTCAATAGCGCTGACAAACATCTGCCCATTGAAAGCAATGGGCAGACGTTTGTCTGTTCACACGAGGCGTAATCTACGCGCCGCTGTCAAATGACTCCGCGTAAATAGACGCCCGCGACAAAGAAGTGACCTGTCACTTCTTTGGCCGTAATTGGAGCCGTTATTCATTGACTTCAATGAATAGCAGCGCCAATTACGTCCGTAATTGACGCGGCGTTCAAGCGCCTGCACATGCCGTTACGGCTGAAATTACGGGGATGTTTTCAGGCTGAAACATCCCCGCAATTTCAGCCGTTACGGACGCCCTCGTGTGAACATACCCTAAGAGTGAGGCTAGATGTGTGTAGAGATGAGGCTAGTCGACGACAGTCACTGTCCAGGGTGCTGAAAGAGTTAACTGATCGGCAGTAACTCTTTCAGCACCCTCGACAGTGAATTCCGATCACAATATACAGCAACCTGTTAAAAAAAAAAGAAGAGGTTCGTACTTACCGAGAACTTCCCGGCCGTTGCCTTGGTGACGCGTCCTTGGTGACGCCCCTCTCTTGACATCTGGCCCCACCTCCCTGGATGACGCGGCAGTCCATGTGACCGCTGCAGCCTGTGATTGGCTGCAGCTGTCACTTGGACTGAATTGTCATCCCGGGAGGTCAGACTGGAGGAAGAAGCCGGGAGTTATCGGTAAGTCAGAACTTCTTTTTTTTTTTTTACACGTTCACGTATATTGGGATCGGAAGTCACTGTGCAGGGTGCTGAACCAGTTTAACTATTTCAGCACCCTGGACAGTGACTGTCTCCTGACGTCGCGTACCGAAAAAATTTTTGCCGGGTTCGGTCAAAACGAGTTCGGCCGAACCTGGTGAAGTTCGGTTCGCTTATCTCTAAGACACTCCTTTTGGATGTTTGTAAACAGAAAAGCACGTGGTGCTTTTCTGTTTACATTCAGAGTTTGACAGCTCTTGCGCGAATCACGCAGTTCGCACGGAAGTGCTTCCGTGCGACCTTCGTGGTTTTCACGCACCCATTGACTTCAATGGGTGCGTGATGCGCGAAAAACGCACGATTATAGAACATGTCACGAGTTTTACGCAACGCACTCGCGCTGCGCAAAATTCACGCATCGTCTGCACTGCCCCATAGAGTAATATAGGTGCGTACGACACGCGTGAAAAGCACGCGCGTATATTACGCTTGTGTACATGAGGCCTTAGAATGGGCTCATCCCCGGCCGTTAACATAACAAACAAATAACAATACAACTTGCAATACAGGCAGCCTTTGTAGTAGTAGTAGTACTACAGGGCCCAGCATTCCCTGAGTGCACTGCGGCGTGGCTGATAGAAATTCTCATTCATTGCCATTTGCCAAGCCAGTGTCAGTGTGTGAATACGCTTTTAGAAGGGGCTCATCCCCGGCCGTTAACATAACAAACAAATAACAATACAACTTGCAATACAGGCAGCCTTTGTAGTAGACGTAGTAGTACTACAAGGCCCAGCATTCCCTGAGTGCACTGCGGCGTGGCTGATAGAAATTCTCATTCATTGCCATTTTCCAAGCCAGTGTCAGTGTGTGAATATGCTTTTAGAAGGGGCTCATCCCCGGCCGTTAACATAACAAATAAATAACAATACAAATTGCAATACAGGCAGCCTTTGTAGTAGTGGTAGTAGTACTACACGGCCCAGCATTCCCTGAGTGCACTGCAGCGTGGCTGATAGAAATTCTCATTCATTGCCATTTGCCAAGCCAGTGTCAGTGTGAATACGCTTTTAGAAGGGGCTCATCCCCCAGGTTTTGATTCAACTTGCTGCACTCCAGCAGTGAAATGTCTGGGAAAAAAAAGGTTGTGAAAGGACGGGGTAGAGGAAAAAACACCCATGCCGTCTCCTCTTCCAGTCCAAATGTTGGATCTGTTGGTGCCAGACCCAGTACCAGCATTTGTGGCACAAGACATGTGCCCAGTTCCACTAGTAGCAGATGCCATGTGCCTGCTGTTAGTAGTATCAGCAAGCCAGACTTGTCCATCTCCTCCGGTGGGCGGGTTACTTTAGACAATACGGCCATTGTGGACTGGTTGGCTGGCTCGCGGTCATCTCAGCAGGAAGACTCTGACGATCTGGCTTCAAGCCAGGTTTCGTTGGATTCCAGATCCTCTACAGTTCCTTGGCACAGTGACAGTAGTAATATAGGTATTTCTAGCGTTTCCATTCCATCATCTATGTCTTCGCTCCCCCTTCCTAGCGGGAAGCCATCTTTCCTGAGAGTCCTAAGAGACATCTCCTCGGGTGCAAAGGAAGATACTGAACAATATAGTGATGATGATGATTTGTTTTCCGCGAGTCAGCCAACGGAGTGTGTTGCGGCGGTGGTGGAGGTGGAAGCGGTGTCCGAGACGCATAGCTGCGGTAGTGGGGGTGTTGGTGGTGGTAGCCGTGGTGGCAGACGCAGTAATGAGGGGGGGCATGGAGCCCACCATGATGTCACATCACATTCACAACACAGTGACAGAAGTGGCGGGGGATGATGAGGAAGGCTATGATGATGATGTTGTTTTAGACAGGACGTGGGAACCAGGTGACGAGGTGATGACGGCGTCAGAGGAGGAGGGTAGTAGTGGCGGCACTGGTCGTGATAAACAGCCAAGCCGAGGTAGGGGCAGAAGTCAATCTGCAAAACGTTGCAGAGGTAGGGTCAGCTCAAGAGCCGGTGACGGCGGCACTGATGCTGGTGTAGGCGCCAGAAAAAAGCCTGCCAGACAAGGGGCAAGCTCGGGTGGTGGTGGTGGTGGTGGACGTGGTACTACGTCTTTACGGTACTCTGCAGTGTGGAAATTTTTCTGTACCTTCCCGGAGGACGAAAACATGGCACAGTGCCGTATCTGCAAGCAGAAAGTAAGGCGTGGGCAGGGCAGCAATGTAGGAACTACCGCTCTACGTAAACACATGGAGCGACATCACAAGGCCATGTGGGATAATCGACATGGCCCATCATCATCATGTACATCTAATGAAGACCCCTCTGCAGCTGCTGCTGCTGCTGCTCCGAGTCCCTGTCATCTAAGTAGTAGCCAGGCCTTATCCACCATGTCGTTATCATCATCACTGTCATCTAGTGCTCCTCCTATGTCCCGTCCGTTATCCATTACGGAATCGTTGTCCAATAAGCAACAATATATACCCTGTCATCCACTTGTCGTGCGGCTTAATTCACACCTGGCTAAGTTGTTGGTGGTGCAGTCGCTGCCGTACCACCTGGTCGACTCCGCCAGCTTCAAGCAATTGATGGCGTGCGCTCAGCCTAGGTGGCGAATACCTAACCGACATTACTTCTCCAAAACAGCTGTCCCTGCCTTGCACAAGCATGTGGAGGAAAAGGTGTGCCAGTCCTTGCAATTATCCATGTGCAGCAGGGTACATGCCACCGTCGACACGTGGAGCAGCAACTATTGGCAGGGACAGTTCATGTCTTTCACGTCCCACTGGGTCAATATTTTGCAGTCCGATGCACCACCGCAGCAATGCCAGGCATTACCACCTCCACGCTTGTATCTTTCTGGTTCAATTCCGGACACCAGGCGCCTACCATCCTCCTCCTCCTACTCCTCCTCCTCCTCCTTGCCTTCCTCCTTGGAGGTCTTCCCGTCCCCGACAGGACACAGCGTATCTTTCACTCCTCTTCCCTCCTCTTTTCATAGGTGCAAGGTGAAGCGCCACAACGCTGTCTTACACCTGCTGAGCCTGGGCGAGAAAAGCCACACAGGGCAGGAGCTGCTGCTGTGCATCAAGGAGGAAATCGCACGCTGGCTGTCTCCTCTGAAACTCACACTGGGCAATGTTGTCTCTGATAACGGCAAGAACGTTGTGGCTGCACTGCGTCTAGGTTACCTGACACACGCTCCTTGCATGGCACATGTGATCAATCTGGTCATAACACGCTTTTTAAAGTCATATGTTGGTTTGAAGGGTGTGCTGGCCATGTCCAGGAGGGTAGACGTTCGTATGCATTTAAGCACGCCCTCCTGGACTTGCAGCGTCAAAACAATCTCCCAGAACACAGCCTGATTTGCGACGTTCCAACACGCTGGAATTCCACCCTGCACATGTTGGACCGTCTGTACGAACAGCGGAAAGCCGTGAATGATTTCCTGATGCAACAGACGGACAGCGTTTGGAGCCAGTGTAATTGCGAGCTCAGGCACTGGCAGCTGGTTAGAGACGCATGGCGCGTTTTGAGGCCCTTTGAAGAGGCCACACGATTTGTGAGCCGTGACGCTAGCGGAATGAACGATATTATGCCGCTGATATTCATTATGGAGCAAACGCTCACAGCGATGATTCAGCAAAGGATGGAGGAAGGATCACATCTGGCTATGGATGTTGAGGAGGAGGAGGAGGACGAGGATGAGGAAACAGGAGCTGGATTTGGAGATGGAATCACAGGAAGGGATAGGGGATGAGGCAGCCGCACAACATGACAGTGATGGTGGTGATGACGAGTCTGACGACGACCTTGATGATGGACAACCATGGCAGTATGGGGCGGAGATGGAACCAACCGGGCCCTCTGAAAAGCTCGCCAGGCTGGCGAGCTGTATGCTTCGTTACTTGCGCGCTGACTGTCGTATTGTTAGCATGAAGCAAAGAGATGAGTACTGGATAGCCACAATTTTAGACCCTCGGTATAAAGCCAGAATGGGGGAGTTTTTGCGCCTTCCGAGAGGGAGGCAAAATTGGCTTATTATCGAGAGAAGCTATGCAGCCAGCTTGTCACGGCTTTCAAACGGCAAACACCTGCTGCAAGCATGTCTGACCGGGGGGCCACTCTCCGCTCCCCACTGTCTCATCGTTCCACCGCCACTGGCAGAGCTGCCTCAGCAATAGGCGGCAGCCGCGGCAGTAGCGGCAGCAGCAGCAGCAGCCAATTCAGTTTGGAAAATATGATGACAACATTTTTACATCCAATACCCCGACCTTACACACATCGTAGTCACCAAAGGGATGTTCACCATAACCAGGTGCAGCACCTAAACAACCAGGTTCACTCGTACCTGGACTGTGCCCTTTCTCCGTCAGAAATGCCGATCCCAGACCCCATGGACTTCTGGGTCAGCAGATTGGATCATTGGCAAGAACTGGCCCAGTTTGCCATGGGTGTACTGTCTTGTCCACCCTCCAGTGTAGCGTCAGAGAGGGTATTCAGCACGGCAGGGGGCTTCGTCACCCCTAAGCGAACAAGATTGTCCGCCAACAGCTTGGAAAATCTCACGTTTCTGAAAATGAATCAAGCGTGGATCGGTGAGGATTTTAAAACCCCTGTGCCTGATGCCACTGATTAGATCTGACATTGCTGCTGCTGCCGCTGCCGCCTGCTACTGCCGCCTGCTACTACGGGATTCTGTCCTGTCCACTCTTTTTTTAATGTGCTGCTGCTACTACTACTACCACCCTTGCTGTCTGTGTTGGCTACCTCTACTACCACCAATACACCTCCACTGCTGCCCGTCTGCTACAAGCAGGCCTGAGGCCTGCCCCACCACAGGGCTTTGTCCTGTGACTGTCGTCCAGTCTCTTTTTTTAATGTGCTGCTACTACCAGTCTACCACCCTTGCTGTCTGTGTTGGCTACCTCTACTACCACCAATACACCTCCACTGCCGTCTGCTACAAGCAGGCCTGCCCCACCACAGGGCTTTGTCCTGTGACTGTCGTCCAGTCTCTTTTTTTAATGTGCTGCTACTACTACTTCCACCCTTGCTGTCTGTGTTGGCTACTTCTACTACCACCAATACACCTCCACTGCCGTCTGCTACAAGCAGGCCTGGAGGGCTTGTGAAAAGTCATTGCTTGTTGTTTTTACATCCATGTATGGAAGAACCCCGGCAGGCATCTGCCAATAAAAAGGGTCAATTTTTGGAGGGCTTGTGAAAAGCCATTGCTTGTTGCTTTTACATCCATGTATGGAAGAACCCCGGCAGGCATCTGCCAATAAAAAGGGTCAATTTTTGGAGGGCTTGTCAAAAGCCATTGCTTGTTGCTTTTACATCCATGTATGGATGAACCCCGGCAGGCATCTGCCAATAAAAAGGGTCAATTTTTGGAGGGCTTGTGAAAAGCCATTGCTTGTTGCTTTTACATCCATGTATGGAAGAACCCCGACAGGCACCTGCCAATAAAAAGGGTCAATTTTTGGAGGGCTTGTGAAAAGCCATTGCTTGTTGCTTTTACTTCCATGTATGGAAGAACCCCGGCAGGCATCTGCCAATAAAAAGAGTCAATTTTTGGAGGGATTGTCAAAAGCCATTGCTTGTTGCTTTTACATCCATGTATGGAAGAATCCCGGCAGGCATCTGCCAATAAAAAGGGTCAATTTTTGGAGGGCTTGTGAAAAGCCATTGCTTGTTGCTTTTACATCCATGTATGGAACTCTTTTATTATAAAAGTAAAAAAACATAACAACAACATCAGCCGATGTAAACCATAACCAAAATACAACATATACAAACATAAACATAAGACATTATATACATATTTTTAAATACATCACTGTATTCCTCCATGTTCCTGGACTTGGCCAATTCCTCAACCAGCTACACTCATCCACATTCAACTTTTTTCGTATCCCCCGCCACCTCTCAGTATCCATTTGCTCCCACTCACTCCCTTCCGTACTCATTTGAAACAATCAGCCAGAATGTGTCAAACCCCCCAACGTTCATACCCATATTTATATACAACATACTTTAATCTTTACACCCACATATACATAAGAATATATATACACCTATATACACCTCCACCTATATACTTATATATATATATATATATATATATATATATATATATTTATTTTTATTTTTTTATTTTTTTATTTTTCCCTCAATATATATACCAACCCTAACTCTAACTAACCTAACCCTTCACCACACCAGGCCAACACCCCGCCTCATGTCCCCTCACGTCCGCTTAGTCCTGATGCTGGCCTCCGCCACCACACCGTAGACCTCCCACTCAGACCCTCGCCCCATGTCCTCTCATGTTCTGCATAGTCCGGGCCTGAGCGGGAGAAAAAATTGAAAACAATATAATCCTCCCCACACCCCCGCCATTCCCCCACCCAACCTATCTAAACCCCTGTCACTCTCCCTCGCATATACATAACAACAAAAAAAAACACAACCCGAAAGCACCAAGTTCGGTTCCTGTAAGCCTTTATACTGCCTTTATGTATGGAAAACAAAAAACTCTGCTGTGCACAATCCCAGCCTACCACCAGAGAGAGGAGAAAGAGACCCACCCGACCCCCCCGGGGATAGGATCCACCCACGCCGACACCTTCCCTATCGCTTCCCCTATCGCTTTCCCCTAAAGCTGTCCCTTCTCTTACCCTTTGCTTGATCTAGCCCTAAACTCGCCCTCCTTTCCCTATTGTTTTCCCTATCGCTTAATTTTTTAGTGCCTAAGCGAGGGCGGACCCCCCCCCCCCAGATGAGCCAGATGAGCCCCCCCCCCTGATGGTCAATACCCTAAGGCACCCCAAAAGAAAAGCCCCTCCATAGGCGAGAGGCTTTGGATGCTCCCAGTCTATCAACCTCCAAAGAACGTACCTTCACCAGGCCACCGATGATGTTCCCTACAACTTCTTCCACCAGAAGGATTTTGCTCTGCGTAGATACTAAACACCGTGCGTTCCAGGTAAAGTGCCTAACCACTATGCTAACTAAAAAAGAAGTGTTACGGTCCCTACCACCTAGGTCTCCGAACATCCCATAAGCCCACCCGGCGTAGGAGAGGTTGGCTAAGCCGAGCCAGCCGATGGAGGCACCCACCCTTTTGTACACCTCTGTATTAAAGGAACAATGAAGCAGAAAATGCTCCATACTCTCTAGTGTATCGCTACACTCCTCCCGAGGACATCCTCTGTCGTCAGTGTTTCTGTACTTCAAATTGTCCCTTACGTACAGTCTCCCGTGGAAGCAGCGCAAAGCCAGATCCCAAAACTTCTGGAGAATCCTCACTGAATTTAAAAGTTTTAATCCCTCCCCGAGGTCACTACTTGGGCAGTCTTTGAGAGCCAGGGGCTTCCGGAAGTGGGTCATCAGAACCCTTCTGTCGAGGAATTTCCTCGGCATGGTCCTGATCTCCCACACCTTCAGACCCCACCGGCGTACCATCTTCAAGACCAAGGCGGCATAAGCCGGGAGATGTCCATGGGGTGTACGCAGGTCTTTCACTTGGCCTCCTCTCTCCCATTCCTGGAAGAAGGGCTGAAACCACTCCCTGTAGGAGAGAATCCACCAAGGAGCCCTCTCTTGCCAGAGGTTTGCCATATTGATCTTAACAAAGGTGTTCACTAGGAACACCACTGGGTTAACCATACCTAACCCTCCTAGTTTCCTTGGTAGATACGTAACTTCTCTCTTAATTAGGTTGAGCCTGTTCCCCCATAACAGTTGGAAGAACAGGCTATAGACCCGAGCCCAGAGAGGTTCTGGCAAGATGCACACACTGCCGAGGTATAGCAACATGGGCACCAGGTAAGCTTTGGCCAAGTGAACCCTTTCTCTAAGGGTTAAGGACCAACCCTTCCATTGGCCGACCTTCTGGGCAACTAACTTTAGCCTGTCATCCCAGTTTTTCTTGCGATAATCACCCGGGCCAAATTCCACTCCTAAGATCTTTGCAGACCCCTGAGGTTCTGGAAGGGTGCCCAGGAGACCAAAACTAGGATCTCCTCCTCCCAGCCAGAGACTTACGCACTTGTCACGGTTAACCTTGGACCCAGATGCCCGTGAGTAACATTCCACTTCTGACATCACCCACTCCGCCTCCCCTTGCGAGGAGACGAAAATGGAGACGTCATCCGCGTATGCAACCACCCTCTGAGTGGATTCCGGCCCTCCCAAGCCGACCTCGATCCCCGCCAACGGTCCACGGTCAACCCTTCTTAAAAAAGGGTCAATCGCAAACACATATAGCAGGGGACTCAGAGGACAGCCCTGGCGGACACCAGACCCAACCTCAAAGGGGGTTCCAACCCAACCGTTAACCAGCGCGAAAGTCTCTGCCCCAGCGTATAAGGTCTGGAGCCAATTGACAAACCCTCCCGGCAGACCATACCTCAGAAGGACCGACCATAGATACTCGTGATTCACTCGGTCAAACGCTTTGGCCTGGTCCAAGGACAGAACGTACCCCTTCCACTGGCCAGAATTTCCCCGCTCCACTGCCTCTCTGACACTGAGGACAGCACTAAAAGTGCTGCGGCCTGGAACGGAACAATGCTGGACCGGCGAAAGAAGCCGGGGTGCAAATTTCACCAACCGATTAAACAGCACCTTTGCGAGAACCTTTCTGTCCGTATTGAGGAGCGCTATGGGACGCCAATTCTCAATACGAGTCGAATCCTTACCTTTTGATAGAACAATCAAAGCTAACCTCCTCATTGACCTCGGCAGAGTTCCCGAGGATAGACACTCATTAAATACAGATGTCAAGAGGGGAACTAGGGTTCCTTTAAAGGTCTTGTAGAGCTCGGATGTTAAGCCATCCGGCCCTGGCGATTTTTTCAGACCTAGTCCGTCAATCGCCAGCACTACTTCCTCTTCTTTGATTGGATCTATCAAGACATTAAGGGAGGAATCCTCTCCTGGCTCAGGGATAGTTTCAGCCAGGAAAGTCGACATCTCCTTTCGGTCTGGATCCTGCCTACCCAAAAGGTGAGAGTAGAAGGATCTAATGACCTCCAGGATCCCTGACTTGGATCTCCTCAGGGACCCTGTACTGTCTATTAGTCCTGTCACTATTTTACGACTCACTGACATCTTACAGTTCCTGTAGGGGTCGGGCGAGCGGTACCTCCCGAAATCCCTCTCAAGAACCAAAGATGCGTGCCTATCATACTGACACCTTTTGAGCAGCACTTTCACCCCGGAGATCTCCTCCTGACTACCTCCGTCCGAGACCAGACGTTCGAGTTTCCTCCTCAGTTCCTGATACAGGCGGTACCTGCTCATGGACCTGAGGCCTGAAAGCTGGCGGAAAAATCCTGCTACCCGATATTTAAACAACTCCCACCACTCAGACTTAGTGCCACCTAGATCCAACAAAGGTACCTGGTCCTGGAGAAAATCTTCAAAGGCCTGTCTTATTTCCGCTTCTTCCAGGAGAGTGGAATTCAGCCTCCATATACCTCGACCCATCCGAAGGGATTCTGCAATGTTCAGAGAAAACAAAATCATACAGTGGTCGGAGAATTCCACCTCAACAACGGACACTGGTGAAGAGATGGCTTCCTCCTTCAAAAAAAGCTATCTATCCTAGACCTACAGCTTCCTCTTTGATAGGTGAACCCAGGGTGACCTGGGGTATGCCTGATGTGGATATCCACCAGGCGAGCTTCGCTAGCTATGCTATTTAAGGCTACACTATCGTAGGCCAGTCTGTCTATGGAACCTCCTCTATCGCGGGGTCTAACGACAGTGTTAAAATCCGCTCCAAAGATGACCTGTCGACTAGAAAAAAGGAAAGGCTTAATCCTCATGAAGAGATTTTTTCGGTCCCACTTAGTTTGGGGACCATAGATGTTGATTAATCGCAATTCTTGTCCCTTTATGAGAACATCTAAAATCAGGCACCTCCCCATTTCTAATTCTATCATCCGTCGGCATTTTACCGGTGCGGTGAAAAGAACCGCCACACCGCTATATGGCTCGGCCGCAAGAGACCAGTAGGAGGGCCCGCGTCGCCAATCCCTCCTGGCTTTTACGACGTCTGCCAAAAGTGACAGCCTGGTCTCCTGCAAAAACAAAATGTCAGCTTCAACTCGGCTGAGAAAATCAAAGCCCGCAAATTTAGCCATATTTGACTTAATGCTGGCGACATTAATGGAAGCCAGCGTCAACGGTGTGGGTACCGCCATCCTGGATGATAAAATTAGATGGCTTTCTTCTTCCCACCCCTGTCATTGTCTGAGGAGGACCCCCCAGACTCTCTTCCTTTCTGGACACGTTTTTTTGAGGTGGTGGAGTCCATTCCCTCCTGGCGGACGTCCCCCCCCTCACTCACACTCCCATCCTCGTCCCCCTGCCCCAGGTTGACCCCCGCCCCAGAGGCCTTTGTACCTCTCGGGGGAAGGGGTCCAGCGCCCTCTGAGACCCCTACCTCACCCTCCTCTTCACTTTGCTGAAGAGCTGGAAAATCCATGAGGGCTTGGTAGCGGTTGGGGGAGAGCACCAGAGGGGTGCAGATGTTGCCTTCCGGGGCTTGGCCAGATGACTTTGGCCCGCTCAGGATCTTGCCCTTGTCCCAGGTGTTTTTTTTAGGCTGTACCCTCTCTTCCTCACCAACACTTTCATATTGGGAGGATTGAGAGTCCTCAGCCACTTGCTCCCTCTGGATCCTCCTGACCTCCTCATCCAATTCAGCGTCCCCAAGGGCATCCGTCTCCAGGGCAGGCTCCGGGTTCAGGCCAGAGGTCCGCCCAGTTGCCTGGGTTTCCCTCAGCTCCCTCTCCTTTTGCCTCTTCTCCAGCCTTCGATGGTAGGAAGACTGTAGCCCTTTCCTTGATGTCTTCACTTGCCCTTTTGCTCCGCCCTCTCTGCACGCGTCCCCACCCACAGGAGCCACCCCACTCTCTCCTCCTGCAGGCTTGGCGACGGCATTGACCACGGAGCGGGGACACCTACTGAATGGGTGACCTAAGTCACCACACAGGTGACACCTAATCTGGTCACACGATGCAGCTAGATGACCTATCCCCCCACAATGAGCCCACTTCTGTACTGTGCAAGCTGCACTCAAATGCGAGGGGTCGCCGCACCGGTGACACAGCCTCGGTTGCCCCTGGTAGAAGACCAGGATACGATCCCTCCCAAGGAAAGCAGAGGATGGAATGTGGGACACAGTTTGCCCCAGACGTTTAAGTTTCACCATAAACGTCCAGGCCCCCGACCAGATGCCAAACTCGTCCAGGTTCTTCCTGGGCATCTCCGCTACTTTCCCATACCGACTTAGCCAGGTCATGATGTCAATGCAAGAAAGTGACTCGTTACGGGTGAGAACGGTCACCTTCTTGAGACCATTCTGACAGGATATTGCTTGTGCAGCAAAATCCCGCCAGTCGGGCTCGTCCTTCACGAGCTCATAATTCCCCCAGAAGACCTCTAGGCCTCCCGGTTGAACAAAGCTGATGTCGAACTCAGCTGAGCCATGAGGATGTATCAGGGCGAAGATGTCACGCGCCCTGAAGCCCATCCCCAGCAGCAGCTCCACCACCGTTTTTCTGGGGGGACAGATTTCATTGCCACGCCACCGGAGACGGACCACATTCCTCCTGACCACAGCCTGCCCGGTTGTCGGGAGCGACCACTGATCTCCTCTTTTCTCTCGGAAGGCCTCTAACCCGTACCTATCTATCCAGAAGGATAGATCCCTCTGCACACCCTCTATGGTTAGGGACTGCTTCCCCTCCCTTAAGGCCTGCAGGAGGCACTGTTGCAAGTGACCCTCCCCAGGGCCCGAGGACGAGGATGGGCGGGCCGGCGGTCCCCCCCCCACTACCCCGGCATAAGTCCTGCTCGGGGCACCAGGAAGGGGAACGCCAGGCCCCCCCACACTTCCGGCTGAAACATCCTCCCGTGATACTAACACCCTTTTGGCCAAGCCAGGTTCCACATTATTTCGTTTTTCCCTTGCCTTCCCTTGCCTTCCCTGCCCTGACCCCAACCCCCACCTCTGCATCATCAGGCGCAACTATGGAGGGGCCGCCAGATGAAATAAGCGGCACCTCCACGCAGCCCTCCGCATCATTGGTGTCCATGCTACTTGGCAGGGCAGGGAAAGGCACATTTTCATTTGCATTTTTATTTTCATTTTTATTCACTTTATTATCATTAACTTTATTATTAACTTTTGCATTTACTTTTGTATTTACTTTGCTATTATTAACATCTTTATTGACATCCTCCTTTGGAACGTCGCAGGCTATTTCCATCTCCACTACTGCTGAGCTGCTTAGCAGCTGCCCCTCTATGTGTCCATCAGCCAGGCCACTCCCCTCCTCCATATCAGAGTGGCCGGCTCCGCACCTTTCGTTTGCCGAGCTGCATTGCAGCGGCCGCCCCACATGTTTACTAGCCATGCCACTCCTCTCCTCCATACTGGAGTGGCCGGCTCCGTCTCCAGCAGAGGCTTCGGCTACGCCCTTGTCCGAGGCGTCGGGTGCCCGCTGGCCTATCACGCTGGCCGGTCCCGGTGCGACCGGACCGGCCACGTTGCAGGCACCCGACCCGCGGGACAGCGGTGCCCTCAACTTCCGGTCCGCCCCCTCCTCCGGTATGCGGCTCACACCGCACACCGGTCTCCGGGGCTCGCCGTCAGCCGGGACTGGGGCCACGCCCCCTGCAGCGCTCTGACAGCCAACGCCGCCCACTTCACAGTGAGCGGCGTCCGGCGCCATCTTGCCCGCCCTCGATGCTATCTCCCCGCTTTCCCGCCCCGTCTCCACTGCAGAAGCCGAGGCTGGGGGGTTTGCGGGTCCTTTTCTGGCCCGGAGTGCAAGGGAGACCCGTGCACATATACAAGTCTCACCTCTCTTCTTTCTTCCATCTGTTTCCTCAGCTTTTTCCGTCTCCTCCACTCTGCTGCCGCACTTCTCTCTCCTTCCTCCGGGGGCAGCTCTGTACCGAAGCTGAACCCCTCCAGCGACACGGGGGATTCCTGATCTCGGATCTGGGTCATCATACCGGGGGGGTGCTCCCCCTCGGACACGGAGCCGCTCCCCGAATCTGGCAGCTGTGCTGCACATGGCAAGTTTGAGCTTGCCGGAGCCGACTGACTCGGCGCTTCCAAGCACGACTCTTACTTCTCCTCCTGCGCAGGAACTGGCACTGACTTGCCAGGGGTTTCCTCGACTGTAGCTCTGCTTGCTGTCAGTTTTTCTTTTTGACTTAATCCTTCCATTTGCTGGAACCTGTCGTCATTGCGTAGTTTTTCAGAGAAGGCTCCTCCCCCTTCTAAGATTGTGGCTCTCCTGTCTTCTACCTCCTTTACCTCCCGCAGCAGGGAGCGGACCTGTGCCGAGTATTTGGCCCTCCTGCTGCCGGAGGATTTTTCCGCTCTCTGCCTGGCCACCGTTAGGTCTCCTCGGAGCCGCTGCAGGGACCTCCCCAGGTCTTTATATTCCTCAAGGTGAGCCACCAGGCGGGAGCCAAAAGTAGTGGCCTCCTCTCCCGGCCTCAGTGACCCCCACTCCACGAGGTCCCTGCAGCCATGGTGTTCCGGTCCTGCTTCTCCATGCTCCGTTACCTCTGCTCTCCTGGCGGCATGCTGCGATGCCCCAGCCGCTTGTGGGGATGAGGCCACATTGCTGCAGCCCCGCGATGTCCTCCTCTCCCCTGGGGCTGGCTGAGCTTTCCCAGCCGGCTGGGATGTCCCTCCACCCCCCACCGGCCTGCTCCGGAGGGTGGAGGACCGGGACTCCATCTCCAGATGGAGCCCCCCTCGGGGCACTCTGCTAGCCCAGGCAGGTGTAATAAACCTGGGTAGGTAATAAGGCAGAGTCCCCGGGAAGGTATACACAAAAAACACCACACCCAAAAACAAAGCACCTCCTCTCTCCTCAGAGAGCAAGCCGCATCTGCCAAAAAAAAGGGTTAATTTTTGGAGGGATTGTGAAAAGCCATTGCTTGTTGCTTTTACATCCATGTATGGATGAACCCCGGCAGGCATCTGCCAATAAAAAGGGTCAATTTTTGGAGGGCTTGTGAAAAGCCATTGCTTGTTGCTTTTACATCCATGTATGGATGAACCCCGGCAGGCATCTGCCAATAAAAAGGGTAAATTTTTGGAGGGCTTGTCAATAGCCATTGCTTGTTGCTTTTACATCCATGTATGGAAGAACCCCGGCAGGCATCTGCCACCATAAAGGGTACATTTTTTGAGGGCTTGTCAAAAGCCATTGCTTCTTCTTTTACCCCCTTATATGTATGAACCCTGGCAGGCATCAGCCGCCTAAAATGGTTAATTTTTGTACCTTTTTTAACAATGCATTAAGCATACAACATGCACAAGTGCAGTGGTTTCTGTTAGTTATCACCGTGTCCCATCCGTTTTCCTATAGCCATACATGTTGGCGTAACTTTGACACTAACTTTGCCTTAAAGACAGCTCAAAAGTACTTGGATACACTCATGGGTGACCTAAGAGTGTTATACAGGGCTTCTAGGGCTTTTAAACAGTGTTATACACGATTTTTAGGGGCTTTCTTGTATTACAGGTTCGGTCAGAACTAGTTTGGTCCGAATAGAACTTTTTCACGAAATTCGGCGATCCTGTTTTCCTATAGCCATACATGTTGGCGTAACTTTGACACTAACTTTGCCTTAAAGACAGCTCAAAAGTACTTGGATACACTCAGAGGCGTAGCTAGGTTCTCCTGCACCCGGGGCAAAGATTCAGTTTGGCGCCCCCCCCAACTTATTTCCCGACATCTCCTTCCCCCTCGCCATGTTTTCTTTCCCTACCAATCAATGAGGTGTAATTTTTTTTCACAATTTTTTTAATGTAACGCAAGTATAAAAGCATTTCTACATTTTACAAGCGATATAGTTATATCATGTAATTAACATAAAAATAAATTAAAAGAAAATAAATTAAAGAGGCCACACACAGCCCCCTTGTAGATAGTGCCACACACAGCCCGCTTCCCCCCTTGTAAATAGTGCCACTCTGTGAACAGACCAGTGAGCGGTAGCCTACCGCTACCACTCTCCGCTCTTCCTGGTGTGACTTACCGGAGAAGCCGAGGAGGTCATGCGGCGCAGGCAGTGGCGGAGTTCCTTCTGACTAGGGTTGGTGACAGCCAGGGCCGGCCTTCGCTTGGATGGCGCCCTGTGCGGGACTCTCTATTGCCACCCCCTACACAAACCAAAAATTAACTACATATATGGACACGCTGGAACATATATACTGTACATACATAAAGACAGATATTTAGACATACAGGCAAATATACATACACACATCAGGAATATATACAAACAGGTAAATATATAGACGTACAAACACATATACACACACACAGATAAATACACAGACAGGAACATATACAAATACATAAAAGGCACAAATATACAAGCACAAAGACACATTCACAAACAGACCCATATATAATCACACAGGCACATATGTACACAGCACAGATAATGTAGTAGATGTTACCTGCAGTCCTATGTAACACCACAGATAACACATTGTGCTAAATTACAATCTCAGCTCTGCTACACAGTACAGATAATGTAGTAGATGTTACCTGCGGTCCTATGTAACACTACAGATAGCACCAGGGGCGTAACTAGGAAAGACTGGGCCCCATAGCAAACTTTTGACTGGGGCCCCACCTCCCCTGGGTGTCACACAACCCCCCCCCCCCCTTGTAGATAGTGCCTTTTTTACAGCACCCCCTGTAGATATCTACAAAGGGGGCTGTATGGCGTTATCTACAGAGGGGGCTGTATGGCGTTATCTACAGGGGGGGTTGTATGGCATTATCTACAGGGGGGACTGTATGGCGTTATCTGCAGGGGGGGCTGTATGGCGTTCCCTGCAGGGGGGGCTGTATGGTGTTCCCTGCAGGGGGGAGGCTGTATGGCGTTCTCTACAGGGGGGCTGTATGGCGTTCTCTACAGGGGCGCTGTATGGCGTTCCCTACAGGGGGGGCTGTATGGCGTTCTCTACAGGGGGGCTGTATGGCGTTCTCTACAGGGGGTCTGTATGGCATGCTCTACAGGGGGGCTGTATGGCGTTATCTACAGGGGGTCTGTATGGCGTTATCTACAGGGGGGGCTGTATGGTGTTCCCTGCAGGGGGGGGGGCTGTATGGCGTTATCTACAGGGGGGCTGTATGGCGTTATCTACAGAGGCGTTATCTACCCCCTTGTAGAGAACGCCATACAGCTCCCCTGTAGAGAACGCCATACAGCCCCCCCTGTAGGGAACGCCATACAGCGCCCCCCCCCCCAAAAAAAAAATCCGACCTACAGCGTGTCCTACAAAAGACATGTATCCCCTCTCCACAGGATAGGGGATACGATCGCTGGCAGCGATAGGGAGAACGGGGGACCGAAAGTCCCCTGAAGTTCTCCATGACTAACCTCTGACTTCCGGCGTCTGCGCAGCTCAATAAAAATGAAAGGAGCGCTGGTCACGCATGCGCACAAGCGCGACCGGCGCTCCATTCATTTCTCCGGAGCTGCCGACACAGACCCCGGAAGTCCGATGTTTCTCATGGAGAACTTCAGGGGACTTTCAGTCCCCCGTTCTCCCTATCGCTGCCAGCGATCACACATGTATCCCCTGTCCTGTGGATATCCTGTGGATAGGGGATACATGTCTTTTGTTTAATGGCAGAGCGGGGAGATACCTCCCTGCTCTGCCGTAGTGTTCAGTGGCGTCGCGCTGTAGCAGCCATAGCGGCTGCTAGCGGAGCCTCCGGCCATGGTGGGGGTCCGTGCCAGTGGGCGACACGAGCACTCTCATGCCGTGGGCACCGTAGCAGCCGCTACGGCTGCTATGGCGGTAGTTACGCCACTGGATAGCACACTGATAACTCTCTGAGTACTGATAATGTAGTTGTGTCCCCTGCAATCCTATGTAAAACCACATTTAACACATTGTGCTAAATTACAATCTCAGCTCTACACAGTACAGATAATGTAGATATAAGAGACAAACACATGCAGAGACACAGACAGACAGAGACACACACACACAGACAGACAGACAGAGACAGACACACACACACACACACACAGAGACACACACAGACAGACGGAAACACACACACAGACACTCACCATGTCTCCTTGCTGACAGGTCAGGACGGGCTGTGTGTGGGCGGAGCTTCCTCTCTGCTTCTCGACAGAGCACGGAGCACAAAGTAGAGGCAGATGCAGGGAGGCTGCAGCACGGGAGTGGAACTGTCCCCTGACCTGAGTTCATCTGACCTCATGTCACTGACGTGAGGTCAGGTGACAGGTCAGGTGACTGGACTGGTCCACTCCATGGCTGTCACAGACCCCAGTCATAACGCCCTATATTTCCTGGCTCTTCCTAAGCTGCTGCAGGTGTCCGACATACGGGGCGCCTGTCAGCAGCGATCAGCTGCTCTTCGGCGCCCCCCCCTTCCCTTGCGCCCGGGGCACATGCCCCGCCTGCCCCCCTAGCTACGCCCCTGGATACACCCATGAGTGACCTAAGAGTGTTATACAGGGCTTCTAGGGCTTTTAAACAGTGTTATACATGATTTTTAGGGGCTTTCTTGTATTACAGGTTCGGTCAGAACTAGTTCGGTCCGAATCAAACTTTTTCACGAAATTCGGCGAACCTGCCGAACCGAACTTTTCATAAGTTCGCTGATCTCTACTCTCTAAGTCAGATCTTACCATCGACAGAGCCCATAGGCTACCTAAACCCAAAGGATTACCTGAAAAAATCCCCAGAGATGTCCTCGCAAGAATACACTTCTTTCACATAAAAGAGAAAATCCTAATTGCAGCACGGAAATTCTCTCCTCTTCCAGATCCGCTCCAAACAATCTCTCTATTTACAGACCTATCACAAGCCGCTATCCAAGAAATAAAGAAGATGCAACCGCTAACTATGCTTTTGAGAGAACATAAAATCCTCTATAAATGGGGTTTTCCAACTGTACACTGTGACATTTATGGTTTGAACTTTCTTGTTCTTTCTTTTTGTTGTTTTGATTATTTTCAACAGGTCACCATACTACAAGAACACCACAGGAAAACAGAACGTAATATTCCATCCAACTATCAATCAAACATCACATCTCAATACACCATGAAATTCTATTGGTCAAATCCGATGCAGACTCATCTAAACTGCAAGTATATTACACTACACAAAGCTGTCAAGTATTCCAAAACAAATGACTATTAACCCCTTCCCGCTCCTTGACGTACTATTACGGCATGGCAGCTGTATCGTTCGCGCTCCATGCCGTAATAGTACGTCTCGGGAGTAACGGCCGTTTCGGCCGTCCTCCCGACACATACAGGAGCTGTGACGCTGCTGTCTTGTTCAGCAGCTGTCACAGCTCCTACAGCGGGGACCGATCGCTGTGTCCCCGCTGATTAACCCCTTAAAAGCCGCGTTCTATAGAGATCGCGGCTTTTTAGGTGTTAAGCTGCCATCGCCGGCCTGCTACGCGATAGCGGCCGGCGATGGTGACTATGGCAACCGGACACCAAACAATGGCGTCCGGCTATGCCATAGACGGAAGCTTAGTGGGTCCTGACAATGTCAGGACCCACTATGCTTGCTGTCAGTGAGTAGCTGACAGTTCTAATACACTGCACTACGCATGTAGTGCAGTGTATTAGAATAGCGATCAGGGCCTCCTGCCCTCATGTCCCCTAGTGGGACAAAGTAATACAGTAAAAAAAAAGTTAAAAAAAGATGTGTAAAAATAAGAAAATAAAAGATTTAAAAGTAATAAAAGTAAAAATCCCCCCTTTTCCCTTATCAGTCCATTATTATTAATAAAAATATATAAACAAACAAATAAACTATACATAATTGGTATTGCCGCGTCCGTAACGGCCTGAACTACAAAATTATTTCATTATTTATCCCGCACGGTGAACGCCGTAAAATAAAATAATAATAAACCGAACCACAATCACAATTCTTTGGTCACTTCACCTCCCAAAAAATGGAATAAAAAGAGATCAAAAAGTCGCATGTACCTAAAAATGGTACTGATCGAAACTACAGTTCGTTACGCAAAAAATAAGTCCTCGCACGGCTTTATTGATTGAAAAATAAAAAAGTTCTGGCTCTTAGAATAAGGTAACACAAAAAGTGAATGATTGTTTACAAAACGTATTTTATTGTGCAAACGCCATAAGACATAAAAAAAAACTATAAACATCTGGTATCGCCGTAATCGTATCGCCCCGCAGAATAAAGTGAATATGTCATTTATAGCGCACGGTGAACGCTGTGAAAAAAAAAGAATAAAAAAACAATAGTAGAATTGCTGTTTTTTAGTCACCACGCCACCTAAAAATAGAATAAAAACTGATCAAAAAGCCGCATGCACCCCAAAAAAACTACAATGGATTCCTCAAGGGGTCTAGTTTCCAAATTGGGGTCACTTTTGGGGGGTTCCCAATGTTTTGGCACCACAAGACCTCTTCAAACCGGACATGGTGCCTAATAAAAAGGAGGCCTCAAAATCCACTAGGTGCTTCTTTGCTTCGGAGGCCGCTGCTTCAGTCCATTACCACCCGAGAGCCACATGGGGGATATTTATCAAAACTGCAGAATCTGGGCAATATGTATTAAGTTGCGTTTCTCTGATAAATCCTTTTGTGTTATAAAAAAAATGGTATAAAGAGGATTTTCTGACAAAAAAAAATTTTTAATTTCACCTCTACTTTGCTCTAAATTTCTGTGAAACACCTAAAGGGTTCATAAACTTTCTAAATGCTGTTGTGAATACTTTGAGGGGTCTAGTTTCTAAAATGGGGTATTTGATAGGGGTTTCTAATATATGGGCCCCTCAAAGCAACTTCAGAACTGAACTGTAACCTAAAAAAATAAATAAATGAGGCAATACTTCGCTTCTTACATTATACTAATAATGAGCCGTGCCCACCCCGAGATGACCCCAGTTTTGACCGTTTGTATAAACGGAGACCCCTATTAGACCGTTCAAGTGCCCGGTTTTCCCAAGCATACACCCCCGAGAAGTGTATTTCTATTGATGAGTCCCTGGTACATTTTAAAGGGAGGGTTCAATTCCGCGAGTACCTGCCGGGTAAGAGGGCAAGGTATGGCGTGAAGATGTATAAGCTGTGAGAGTGCATCAGGGTATACCTACAGGTTTAGGATATATGAAGGAAAGGCCACCCCCAAACCAGACTGCATCCTGGACTACAATAGGTACATGGGGAGGGGTGGACTTGTAAGATCAAGCCCTGAAGCCCTACAGCGCCATGCGGTGTGGTATAAGAAGCTGGCCGGGCACATCATACAGATGGCATTGTACAATGCGTACGTGCTACGTCGATGTGCAGGCCAGACGGGAACTTTCCTGGAATTTCAAGAGGTGATTATCAAGAACCTAATCTTTAGGGACCAAGAAGGGGGGGCACCCAGTACTTCTGGAAGCGAGCCCACACGCATCGTACCAGGGCAACACTTTCCAGGAGAAGTTCCCCAAACTGGCAAGAAGGGAAAAAGTCAAAAGAGGTGCAAAGTCTGTACTCCAAAGAACACACAGCGCTCCTTTCCTTCTGAGCCCTCCCATGGGCCCAAACGGCAGTTTATTGCCACAAATGGGGTATTGATGCACTCAGGAGAAATTGGGCAACAAAATTGAGTATTTTGTTCCCTGTGAAAATAAGAAATTTTGGTAAAACATTACATCTTATTGGAAAAAATGTCATTTTTTTAATGTCACAGCCCAATTGAAATAGGTGCTGTGAAAAAACTGTGTGGTCAAAATGCTAACAACAACCATAAATGAATTCCTTGAGGGGTGTAGTTTCCAAAATGGGGTCTCTTTTGGTGGGTTTTCATTGCTTTGATACCTCTGAGGCTCTGCAAATGCGACATGGCATCCGAAAACCAATCCAACAAAATCTGGACTCCAACAAACACATAGCGCTCCTTTCCTTCTGAGCCCTCCCATGGGCCCAAACGGCAGTTTATCACCACAAATGGGGTATTGCCACACTAAGGACAAATTGGGCAACAAAATGGGGTATTTTGTTCCCTGTGAAAATAAGAAATTTTGATCACAAATGACATTTTATTGGAAAAAATGACATTTTTTTCATTTCAGAGCCCAATTCAAATACGTGCTGTGAAAAAACTGTGCGGTCAAAATGGTAACAACAACCCTAAATGAATTCCTTGAGGGGTGTAGTTTCCAAAATGGGGTCACTATTGGGGGATTCCTACTGTTTTGACACCTCAACACCTCTTCAAACCTGGCAGGCTGCCTAAAATATATTCTAATAAAAAAGAGGACTCAAAATGCACTAGGTGCTTCTTTGCTTCTAGGGCTTGTGTTTTAGTCCACGAGCACACTAGAGCCACATGTGGGACATTTCTAAAAACTGCAGAATCTGGACAATACATATTTAGTAGTGTTTCTCTGGTAAAACCTTCTGTGTTACAGAAAAAAAAATGAATAAAATTGAAATTCAGCAAGAAAAATGAAATTTGCAAATTTCACCTCCACTTTGCTTTAATTCCTGTGAAATGCCTGAAGGGTTAAAAAACTTTCTAACTGCTGTTTTGAATACTTTGAGGGGTCTAGTTTTTAAAATGGGGTGTTTTATCAGGGTTTCTAATACATAGGCCCCACAAAGCCACTTCAGAACTCAAGAGGTACCTTTAAAAAAAGGCTTTTGACATTTTCTTAAAAATATGAGAAATTGCTGTTTATGTTCTAAGCCTTGTAACGTCCAAGAAAAATAAAAGAATGTTCAAAAAACGATGCCAATCTAAAGTAGACATATGGGAAATGTGAACTAGTAACTATTTTGGGTGGTATAACCGTCTGTTTTACAAGCAGATGCATTTAAATTCTGAAAAATGCAATTTTTTCAAAATTTTCTCTAAATTTTGCAATTTTTCACCAATAAACACTGAATATATCGACCAAATTTTACCACGAACATGAAGCCCAATGTGTCACGAGAAAACAATCTCAGAATCGCTTGGGTAGGTTTAAGCATTCCGACGTTATTACCACATAAAGTGAAATATGTCAGATTTGAAAAATGGGCTCTGAGCCTTAAGGCCAAAACTAGGCTGCGTCCTTAAGGGGTTAAAATCTTATCACTCAACACGAAGGGTCTTAATCACCCCTTCAAAAGATCCTCGCTTTGGTCTGAAAGCAAGTTAGAAAATGTTGACATTATATGCGCTCAAGAGACTCGTCTTTTAGAAGCAGATGCCCACAGAATCAAAAATATAAATTTCCCACATATATACCATGCCCATACCACACAGAAAAAGGCAGGAGTATTGATTGCTTTTAAACGTACTTTAATATTTGAAGAATTAAATGTATTAACTGACCCAAAATGGAGGTTCCTTGTGCTGGTATGCAAACTAAATAACAGAGTATACACAATTTGTAATGCATATGCTCCTAACAGCAAGCAAATACATTTTCTTAATAAAGTACTTAGGAAAATTAAAAAAATACAAAAAGGAAGTTTAATTCTATGCGGTGATTTAAATCTAATTTCAGATCCATTAATGGATACAACAGCTAAGCACAAGAGACCGCCCTCAACATTATTGTCATGGTTGCATAGTAACGACTTGTATGATACTTGGCGATGTGTTCATGCCAACTAAAAGGACTACACATATTATTCTTTTCCACATAGAACATACACAAGAATAGACTATTGTCTCACAGATAAAAATTCTCTGCAGCTATGTGCTGAGGTCAAAATAGGTGACATAACTTGGTCTGATCATTCACCTTTAGTTATAAAAATGTATGAACCTCATATTCCACAAATAGAGAACGTATGGCGACTAAACAACTTTCTACTAGCACATACCGAAACCCAGAAACTCATTCATAAAGAGATCAAGGACTACTTCGAACTCAATGCCACACCTGAAATCAGTGTATTTACTCTTTGGAACGCTCATAAGGCGTACATACGAGGTATTTTTATTAAATTATCAGCATTCCACAATAAAAAGAGGGAAAAACAATTGGATGACATTACCACAGAACTGAGAAGTCTAGAAACACAACAAAAAAATAACCCATCATTTCTTACCCACCAAAAATTAACTCATACCAGAGACAAACTCAGATCCTTACTACTATACAAATATGAACATAACTTAACTAAACTTCGTATGAAATACTATAGCCTAAACAATAAAGCCAATGCTTTCATGGCCAAAAGAATTAAAAATATACAGATGAAAAATAAAATTGCCCATCTGATCTCACCGACCACATCTAAGAAAATTCTTAATCCAAAAGAAATAGCAGATAAGTTTGGAGAGTATTACTCATCATTATATATCTTAAAATCTGACCCTACAATTCCACAACCAACTACTGAAAATATTCAAAAATTTCTTGACAAAGTCAATCTTCCTACTTTATCCAACGATCAACTGAATAACCTAAACAAACCAATCACAAACTTAGAAATTCTTAGAGCTGTCACAACACTCAAAAGATCTAAAGCCCCAGGCCCAGATGGCTATACAAATGAATACTATACGACATTCAAAGACATCCTTTCCCCTCACATGGAAACCTTGTTTAATGAAGCAATGCAGTTAGGATAATTTCCTAAAGAAATGCTTTTAGCTACAATTACAACCATACCTAAACCTAATAAAGACCCGACTTTAACCACCAATTATAGACCCATCTCTCTGCTAAATGGAGACATTAAACCCTATGCAAAAATTCTATCACATAGATTGGAAACTATACTGCCTGGTCTGATAAACCCAGACCAAGTAGGCTTCATTAAAAACAGACAAGCCTCTGATGCTACAAGGTGATTTATTGACATAATAGATTGGGTGGAGAGGAATGGAACGCCCTCTCTGCTCTTATCTCTTAACCCCTTAAGGACACGGCCAATTTTAGCCTTGAGGACAGAGCAATTTTTTTTACATTTCCCTCTTTGCATCCCGATGCTCATAACGCTTTTATTTTTTGTACGACGTAGTTGTATGAGACTTTGTTTTTTGCGGGACGAGTTGTACTTTATGTACGTACCATTTTTTGGTACAAATACATTATCGTTTAATTTCTATACATTTTTAATTAGATTAAAATGCAGAAAAAAAGCAGTTGCGCATCAGTTTTAATATTTTTTTTTTTACACCATACACCGATCATCATAAATAATGGTATTATTTGTTGTACAGGTTGTTACGGTCGTGGCGATACCAAATATGTCTATATTATTTCATATTTTGGGACTTATATTTTAAAAAGTTTATTTATTATAAAAAATTTGTGTTTCTGTGTATTTTATTTACTTTTTATTTATTTATTTATCATTACATTTTTTTTGCATTCATTTAACTTTTTTTTTTAATCCCATAAAGGGATTTATCATTTTGATTTTGTAACTGCAATGTACTGGCATAGATCTATATGCCAGTACATTAGCCTGTTACTGATCGTACACAGGCAGTTGTTAGGGCATACCTCAGTATGCCCTAACAACAGGAAATATGTTCAGACAGCCCTGGGGTCCTTCACTGGACCCTGGGCTGTCTGGCCATACGAGTTGTGGACTTTGATCGCGTCACAGTTATTTTCTGTGACGCGATCAATGTGCAGTCCCCTCTCTTTGAACGCCGCGATCAGCTGTCATCGCGGCGTTCAAAGGGTTAACAGCGGAGAGAAGATGTTTCTCTCCTCTCCGCTGTCAGAGCGGGGCCGTGGCTGTGTATTACAGCCGTTGCTCCGCTCTCGATCGCGCGCACAGACGCGCGCAGGGACGGCTGTCACACAGGACGAGTATGCTCGTCCTAATGCGCGAAGTGCTCGCCGCTCAGGACGAGCATACTCGTCCTGTGTCAGCAACCAGTTAATGCAGAGAAGGCGTTTGATAGAATAAACTGGACATAAACTTTTCAGACTCTAGAAAGGTTTGGGTTTCATGGCCTGATCATACAAGCAATCAAAGCACTATACTCTAACCCCTCAGCTAGGGTACTCACAAATGGAATGTTATTAAAACCATTTGACATATCCAATGGCACAAGACAAGGATGCCCTCTTTCCCCTTTAATATTTGTATTCGTAATAGAACCCTTTGCAGAACTCATAAGATCACACACTCAAATACAAGGTGTACAAATTAATAATTCTACCCATAAAATTGGCTTATTTGCAGATGACATTATAATAGCCCTGAGAAATCCATTATCAGAAACAATCAAGATATTTAACTCCATATCTTACTCCAAAGTCAATGATAATAAATCATTACTTCTAGGTTTAAACATACTAACGCAAATGAAGAACATTATAACCCATTCCTTTCCATTTAAATGGCACGATCAATCTATCCCATATCTAGGTATAGAACTAACCTCGTCAATCAAGGCCTTGATTGATAAGAACTTTAAACCTCTAATTGTTCAACTTCAGAAAGATTTAGATCATATGAGTCAATCTGACCCATCCTGGTGTGGTAGAATTGCGTTATATAAAATGATGACCTTACCTGTTATACTATATAAATTACGAACAATATCCATTCTTATCCCCCTCCATATAATAAACCAACTACATAAACAAATCGTGTATCTAAACTTCCTGCGATCCATACTCATCTCTCACACCTATGCAGAGATCGCTACAATCACTAGTACCTCATTTTTGTACTGACTATATCGCTGTTCTTGGACATGTCTGGCTCTTACTTGCTGTGATCTCAACTGGACACGGTTTCCTCTGTGATCATATGCATTCCCTATTGCTGCTATAATGTAAACTGTTTACATGTTGACACAACACTCATATCCGACCTTTTGATTGATGCGACGTCTTTTTATTGTGTGACTTATTCCTTATTCCATCTTTTAAATTGTCTCATGTTTGTTATTTAATAAAATTTATATATTTTTTTCATTATTGTGTGCCGTAGTCGATCATATTTTCTTGGTTTAGTCTCTACATAAACAAATGTCTAACTTTATCTGGTCGGACAAAAAAAACAAGGATAGCTTTAAAAACGATGTCACAACATAAATCTGATGGAGATTTTAGTGTTCCGAATCTGAAGTTATATCACCATGCGGCCATACTAGACCAACTCAAAGAATGGTGGCTCCCTCATTCTGATAAGAAATGGGTAGACATAGAAAAAGCTTCCCTAGGAGTAGATAACTTAAAACATATATTGTACTCAAAATCCATTAAATATAGGCCAGAACACGGCTCCACATCTACAGTAAATGCTACTTTACAAATTTGGAACAATTTTACTAAATATAAACATCTTGATATGCCTACCAAAATAGAGAAAATCCCATTTCAAATCTTGAATGACTTTCTTCCAGATCTAGACATAAACAGCTGGATAAACGCAGGGTTAACATATATAGATGATCTATATGTGGAAAATAATCTCTGTTGCTTCTCTGACTTATCATTCAGATACAAGCTAGATAAAACTCAATTCTACAAATTTCTGCAGATAAGAACGATTATGAGAGAAATTCCATATCCATTACTCTCCCTACCTATGCCGGCTTCTACGTACTTTAATAACCAATTAAACACAATTAAAGGTATTAACACGTTTTATCAAATTGGTTCCCAATCACTCACCTTTGAAAATCAAACACATATATCTAAATGGCATAGAGATCTGAACGGCCAATTTTCAAGAAACCAGTGGTTAAGAGCATTCTCCATCTCCCTTAAGTCCTCTTCCTGTACTAATCATCAAGAATTATATTATAAAATATTCTATAGATGGTATCTCACTCCATATAGAGATGAGCGAACTTATGAAAAGTTCGGTTCGGCAGGTTCGCCGAATTTCATGAAAAAGTTTGATTCGGACCGAACTAGTTCTGACCAAAACTGTAATACAAGAAATCCCCTAAAAATCGTGTATAACACTGTTTAAAAGCCCTAGAAGCCCTGTATAACACTCTTAGGTCACCCATGAGTGTATCCAAGTACTTTTGAGCTGTCTTTAAGGCAAAGTTAGTGTCAAAGTTACGCCAACATGTATGGCTATAGGAAAACGGATGGGACACGGTGATAACTAACAGAAACCACTGCACTTGTGCATGTTGTATGCTTAATGCATTGTTAAAAAAGGTACAAAAATTAACCATTTTTGGCGGCAGATGCCTGCCAGGGTTCATACATATAAGGTGGTAAAAGAAGAAGCAATAGCTTTTGACAAGCCCTCAAAGAATTGACCCTTTATGGTGGCAGATGCCTGCCGGGGTTCATCTATACATGGATGTAAAAGCAAAAAGCAATGGCTTTTGACAAGCCCTCCAAAAATTTACCCTTTTTATTGGCAGATGGCTGCCAGGGTTCATCCATACATGGATGTAATGTAAAAGCAACAAGCAATGGCTTTTGAGTGCAAGCCCCCCAAAAATGTACCCTTTTTATTGGCAGATGCCTGCCGGGGTTCATCCATACATGGATGTAATGTAAAAGCAACAAGCAATGGCTTTTCACAAGCCCTCCAAAAATATACCCTTTTTATTGGCAGATGCCTGCCAGGGTTCATCCATACATGGATGTAAAAGCAACAAGCAATGGCTTTTCACAAGCCCTCCAAAAATTTACAGTTTTTATTGGCAGATGCCTGCCAGGGTTTATCCATACATGGATGTAAAAGCAACAGCAATGGCTTTTCACAAACCCTCCAAAAATGTACCCTTTTTATTGGCAGATGCCTGCCGGGGGTTCATCCATACATGGATGTAAAAGCAACAAGCAATTACTTTTCACAAGCCCTCCAAAAATTGACCCTTTTTATTGGCAGATGCCTGCCGGGGTTCATCTATACATGGATGTAATGTAAAAGCAACAAGCAATGGCTTTTGAGTGCAAGCCCTCCAAAAATGTACCCTTTTTATTGGCAGATGCCTGCCGGGGTTCATCCATACATGGATGTAATGTAAAAGCAGCAAGCAATGGCTTTTCACAAGCCCTCCAAAAATATACCCTTTTTATGGGCAGATGCCTGCCGGGGTTCATCCATACATGGATGTAAAAGCAACAAGCAATGGCTTTTCACAAGCCCTCCAAAAATTTACCCTTTTGATTGGCAGATGCCTGCCAGGGTTTATCCATACATGGATGTAAAAGCAACAGCAATGGCTTTTCACAAGCCCTCCAAAAATTGACCCTTTTTATTGGCAGATGCCTGCCGGGGTTCATCCATACATGGATGTAAAAGCAACCAGCAATGGCTTTTCACAAGCCCTCCAAAAATTTACCCTTTTTATTGGCAGATGCCTGCCAGGGTTTATCCATACATGGATGTAAAAGCAACAAGCAATGGCTTTTCACAAGCCCTCCAGGCCTGCTTGTAGCAGACGGCAGTGGAGGTGTATTGGTGGTAGTAGAGGTAGCCAACGGACAGCAAGGGTGGTGGTGGTAGTAGTAGCAGCACATTAAAAGAGACTGGACAGTCACAGGACAAAGCCCTGTGGTGGGGCAGGCCTGCTTGTAGCAGACGGCACTGGGGGTGGATTGGTGGTAGAAGTAGTAGCAGCACCAACAGCGGCACATTACAAAAAGAGTGGACAGGACAGAATCCCGTAGTAGCAGGCGGCAGTAGCAGGCGGCAGCGGCAGCAGCCATGTCAGATCTAATCAGTGGCATCAGGCACAGGGGTTTTAAAATCCTCACCGATCCACGCTTGATTCATTTTCAGAAACATGAGATTTTCCAAGCTGTTGGCGGACAATCTTGTTAGCTTAGGGGTGACGAAGCCCCCTGCCGCGCTGAATACCCTCTCTGACGCTACACTGGAGGGTGGACAAGACATTACACCCATGGCAAACTGGGCCAGTTCTTGCCAATGATCCAATCTGCTGACCCAGAAGTCCATGGGGTCTCGGATCAGCATTTCTGACGGAGAAAGGGCACAGTCCAGGTACGAGTGAACCTGGTTGTTTAGGTGCTGCACCTGGTGATGGTGAACATCCCTTTGGTGACTACGATGTGTGTCAGGTCGGGGTATTGGATGTAAAAATGTTGTCATCATATTTTCCAAACTGAATTGGCTGCTGCTGCTGCCGCTGCTGCCGCTGCTGCCGCCTATTGCAGAGGTAGCTCTGCCAGAGGCGGTGGAACGATGAGACAGTGGGGAGCGGAGAGTGGCCCCCCGGTCAGACATGCTTGCAGCAGGTGTTTGCCGTTTGAAAGCCGTGACAAGCTGGCTGCATAGCTTCTCTCGATAATAAGCCAATTTTGCCTCCCTCTCGGAAGGCGCAAAAACCTCCCCCATTCTGGCTTTATACCAAGGGTCTAAAAGTGTGGCTATCCAGTACTCATCTCTTTGCTTCATGCTAACAATACGACAGTCAGCGCGCAAGTAACGAAGCATACAGCGCGCCATCCTGGCCAGCGTTTCAGAGGGCCCGGTTGGTTCCATCTCCGCCCCATACTGCCATGGTTGTCCATCATCAAGGTCGTCGTCAGACTCGTCATCACCACCATCACTGTCATGTTGTGCAGCTGCCTCGTCCCCTATCCCTTCCTGTGATTCCATCTCCAAATCCAGCTCCTCTTCAGGTCCTGTTTCCTCATCCTCCTCCTCCTCCTCCTCCTCAACATCCATAGCCAGATGTGATCCTTCCTCCATCCTTTGCTGAATCATCGCTGTGAGCGTATGCTCCATAATGAATATCAGCGGCATAACATCGTTCATTCCGCTAGCGTCACGGCTCACAAATCGTGTGGCCTCTTCAAAGGGCCTCAAAATGCAACATGCGTCTCTAACCAGCTGCCAGTGCCTGAGCTCGAAATTACACTGGCTCCAAACGCTGCCCGTCTGCTGCATCAGGAAATCATTCACGGCTTTCTGCTGTTCGTACAGATGGTCCAACATGTGCAGGGTGGAATTCCAGCGTGTTGGAACGTCGCAAATCAGGCTGTGTTCTGGGAGATTGTTTTGACGCTGCAAGTCCAGGAGGGCGTGCTTAAATGCATACAAACGTCTAAAGCGAATGCAAACCCTCCTGGACATGGCCAGCACACCCTTCAAACCAACATATAACTTTACGAAGCGTGGTATGACCAGATTGATCACATGTGCCATGCAAGGAGCGTGTGTCAGGTGACCTAGACGCAGTGCAGCCACAATGTTCTTCCCGTTATCAGAGACAGCATTGCCCAGTGAGAGTTTCAGAGGAGACAGCCAGCGTGCGATTTCCTCCTTGATGCACAGCAGCAGCTCCTGCACTGTGTGGCTTTTCTCGCCAAGGCTCAGCAGGTGTAAGACAGCGTTGTGGCGCTTCACTTTGCGCCTATGAAAAGAGGAGGGAGGAGTGGAAGATATGCTGTGTCCTGTCGGTGACGGGAAGACCTCCATTGAGGAAGGCAAGGAGGAGGAGGAGGAGGAGGAGGAGGATGGTAGGCGCCTGGAGTTGAACCAGAAAGATACAAGCGTGGAGGTGGTAATGCCTGGCATTGCTGCGGTGGTGCATCGGACTGCAAAATATTGACCCAGTGGGCCGTGAAAGACATGTACTGTCCCTGCCCATAGTTGCTGCTCCATGTGTCGACAGTGGCATGTACCCTGCTGCACATGGATAATTGCAAGGACTGGCACACCTTTTCCTCCATGTGCTTGTGCAAGGCAGGGACAGCTGTTTTGGAGAAGTAATGTCGGCTAGGTATTCGTTACCTAGGCTGAGCGCACGCCATCAATTGCTTGAAGCCGGCGGAGTAAACCAGGTGGTACGGCAGCGACTGCACCACCAACAACTTAGCCAGGTGTGAATTAAGCCGCATGACAAGGGAATGACTGGGTATATATTGTTGCTTATTGGACAACGATTCCGTAATGGATAACTGATGGGACGTAGGAGGAGCACTAGATGACAGTGATGATGATGATGACAACGACATGGTGGATAAGGCCTGGCTACTACTTAGATGACAGGGACTCGGAGCAGCAGCAGCGGCAGAGGGGTCTTCATTAGATGTACATGATGATGGTGGGGCATGTCGATTGTCCGACATGGCCTTGTGATGCCGCTCCATGTGTTTACGTAGAGAGGTAGTTCCTACATTGCTGCCCTGCCCACGCCTTACTTTCTGCTTGCAGATACGGCACTGTGCCATGTTTTCGTCATCCGGGAAGGTACAGAAAAATTGCCACACGGCAGAGTACCGTAAAGAGGTAGTACCACGTCCACCACCACCACCACCACCCGAGCTTGCCCCTTGTCTGGCAGGCTTTTTTCGGGAGCCTACACCAGCATCAGTGTCGCCGTCACCGGCTCCTGAGCTGACCCTACCGCTGCAACATTTTGCAGATTGACTTCTGCCCCTACCTCGGCTTGGCTGTTTATCATGGCCAGTGCCGCCACTACTACCCTCCTCCTCTGACGCCGTCATCACCTCGTCACCTGGTTCCCACGTCCTGTCTAAAACAACATCATCATCATAGCCCTCCTCATCATCCCCGCCACTTCTGTCACTGTGTTGTGAATGTGATGTGACATCATGGCGGGCTCCATGCCCCCCCTCATTACTGCGTCTGCCACCACGGCTACCACCACCAACACCCCCACTATCGCAGCTATGCGTCTCGGACACCGCTTCCACCTCCACCACCGCCGTAACTCACTCCGTTGGCTGACTCGCGGAAAACAAATCATCATCACTATGTTGTTCAGTATCTTCCTTCGCACCCGAGGAGATGACTCTTAGGACTCTCAGGAAAGATGGCTTCCCGCTAGGAAGGGGGAGTGAAGACATAGATGATGGAATGGAAACGCTAGAAATACCTATATTACTACTGTCACTGTGCCAAGGAACTGTAGAGGATCTGGAATCCAATGAAACCTGGCTTGAAGCCAGATCGTCAGAGTCTTCCTGCTGAGATGACCACGAGCCAGCCAACCAGTCCACAATGGCCATATTGTCTAAAGTAACCCGCCCACCGGAGGAGATGGACAAGTCTGGCTTGCTGATACTGCAACTACTACCAGCAGGCACATGGCTGCTTCTACTAGTGGAACTGGGCACATGTCTTGTGCCACAAATGCTGGTACTGGGTCTGGCACCAACAGATCCAACATTTGGACTGGAAGAGGACACGGCATGGGTGTTTTTTCCTCTACCCCGTCTTTTCGCAACCTTTTTTTTACCAGACATTTCACTGCTGGAGTGCAGCAAGTTGAATCAAAACCCGGGGGATGAGCCCCTTCTAAAAGCGTATTAACACTGACACTGGCTTGGCAAATGGCAATGAATGAGAATTTCTATCAGCCACGCCGCGGTGCACTCAGGGAATGCTGGGCCTTGTAGTAGCACTACTACTACAAAGGATGCCTGTATTGCAAGTTGGATTGTTATTTCGTTATGTTAACGGCCGGGGATGAGCCCCTTCTAAAAGCGTATTCACACTGACACTGGCTTGGCAAATGGCAATGAATGAGAATTTCTATCAGCCACGCCGCGGTGCACTCAGGGAATGCTGGGCCTTATAGTACTACTAGGCTGCCTGTATTGCAAGTTGGATTGTTATTTCGTTATGTTAACGGCCGGGGATGAGCCCCTTCTAAAAGCGTATTCACACTGACACTGGCTTGGCAAATGGCAATGAATGAGAATTTCTATCAGCCACGCCGCGGTGCACTCAGGGAATGCTGGGCCTTGTAGTACTACTAGGCTGCCTGTATTGCAAGTTGGATTGTTATTTCGTTATGTTAACCGCCGGGGATGAGCCCCTTCTAAAAGCGTATTCACACTGACACGGGCTTGGCAAATGGCAATGAATGAGAATTTCTATCAGCCACGCCGCGGTGCACTCAGGGAATGCTTGGCCTTGTAGTACTACTACTACTACTACTACTACTACTACAAAGGCTGCCTGTATTGCAAGTTGGATTGTTATTTTGTTATGTTAACGGCCGGGGATGAGCCCCTTCTAAAAGCGTATTCACACTGACACTGGCTTGGCAAATGGCAATGAATGAGAATTTCTATCAGCCACGCCGCGGTGCACTCAGGGAATGCTGGGCCTTGTAGTACTACTACTACTACTACTACTACAAAGGATGCCTGTATTGCAAGTTGGATTGTTATTTCGTTATGTTAACGGCCGTGGATGAGCCCCTTCTAAAAGCGTATTCACACTGACACTGGCTTGGAAAATGGCAATGAATGAGAATTTCTATCAGCCACGCCGCGGTGCACTCAGGGAATGCTGGGCCTTGTAGTACTAATAGGCTGCCTGTATTGCAAGTTGGATTGTTATTTCGTTATGTTAACGGCCGGGAATGAGCCCCTTCTAAAAGCGTATTCACACTGACACTGGCTTGGCAAATGGCAATGAATGAGAATTTCTATCAGCCACGCCGCGGTGCACTCAGGGAATGCTAGGCCTTGTAGTACTGCTGCTACTACTACTACTACTACTACTACTACTACTACTACTACTACAAAGGATGCCTGTATTGCAAGTTGGATTGTTATTTCGTTATGTTAACAGCCGTGGATGAGCCCCTTCTAAAAGCGTATTCACACTGACACTGGCTTGGCAAATGGCAATGAATGAGAATTTCTATCAGCCACGCCGCGGTGCACTCAGGTAATGCTAGGCCTTGTAGTACTACTACTACTACTACTACTAGTACTACTACAAAGGATGCCTGTATTGCAAGTTGGATTGTTATTTCGTTATGTTAACAGCCGGGGATGAGCCCCTTCTAAAAGCGTATTCACACTGACACTGGCTTGGCAAATGGCAATGAATGAGAATTTCTATCAGCCACGCCGCGGTGCACTCAGGGAATGCTGGGCCTTGTAGTACTACTACAAAGGCTGCCTGTATTGCAAGTTGGATGCAACGGGGATGAGCCCCTTATAAAAGCGTATTCACACACTGGCTGAGTAGTGAGTAGTGGATGAGCCCCTTCGATTGCTGGATTCCTGGCTTTTAGATTCCTAAAGCTTTCCCTTACTGCACAGAGATGCTATCCCTACAGCTCCTCTCTGTAAAATGGCCGCTGAGCTCCGTGCATAGACTTTTATTGCAGGCTTGAGCCCGCCCCTATGCTGCCTCCCGATTGACTGGGAGAGCCATTTGCAAGGCATTATGGGGTAGCCTGATGTCAGGTGATCTTGTGAAATCCTCCATTTTACATCTAACATGTGGCAGGCGCCAAAATGTAGCCGGGTTCGGTCAAAACGGGTTCGGCCGAACCCGGTGAAGTTCGGATTCGCTGCGAACCGAACTTTTCCCGATGTTCGGACCGAAACCGGGTTCGGTTGTCCCTGTTTGCTCATCTCTAACTCCATATAAACTTTCCAGAATATATAGTGATGCATCGCCCCAAAGTTGGAGAGGTTGTAACCATTTGGGATCCATACTTCACATATTTTGGGAATGTCCTTTATTATTAAACTTTTGGCAATCTATTAGCGCACTACTAAATGAGATTACAACTTAAAAATATCAACCTCACGCCGGAACTTGGGGTACTACGGCTTGGAATTGATGTTATTCCCCAACAATTCCAAATTGTAATATGTTATATTTTAATATCTGCCACATCAGCTGTAGCATTCAGATGGAAAACATGTAATGTCCCGACCATCACAGACATCATTAAAAAAATCAATACAAACTATCAATATGAATATATTTATGCCTGTAGCATACAAAGACATGACCGGTTCTGTAAAGATTGGATGTGTTGGAATAACTCTGTATATGCCGTACCACTCCCTTTCTAGTGGGAGCTCATACTTTGTTGTATACATTTTATTTTTTCTTTATGACCTGTATACGTTCTTCACAACAATTATTTTATTTACCTTTCTTTTATTATCCATATTATTTTGAATCCCATTTTCTCAAAATGTTAAAACTTATAGGAATTAACGATTTAATTATTATTTGAGACTAACTATTTACTTCTACCTGCGAGTAGAACTGTTCACATAAATTTTCTGATGTCTCAACTGTTTAATAAAGACATATTGAAACAGATTTTGCTGGATTGATTTCTCTGCACCATGTCGCATTTGTAAAGCTCCTAAGGTACTAGTACAATGGAAACCCCCCAAAAGTCACTCCAATTGGAAAACTACACTTCCTGAGAAATTAATCAAGGGGTGTAGTGAGCATTTTAACCCCACAGGTGTTTCTTAGATTTCATTAGAATTAGGCAGTGAAAATGAAAAATTACATTATTTTCCAATAAGATGTAGCTTTACATAAATTTTTATTTTTTTTTCAACAAATAAATGAGGAAAATTACCCCAACATTTGTAAAGCAACTTCTACAGAGTACGGAAATACCAAACATGTGGTCATAAACTGCTGTTTGGGCAAGCGGCAGGACTTGGAAGGGAAAGCACGCCATTTAGCTTTTGGAGCGCTGATTTTGCTGGATTGATTTCTCTGCACCATGTCGCATTTGTAATGCTCCTAAGGTACCAGTACAGTGGAAACCCCCCAAAAGTGACTCCATTTGAGAAACTACACCCCTTGAGGAATTCATCTAGGGGTGTAGTGAGCATTTTGACGCTACAGGTATTTCATAGATTTCATTAGAGTTGGGCAGTGAAAATGAAAAATTACTTTATTTTCCAATAAGATGTAGTTTTACCTCAAGATTTTAATTTTTTTCAACAAATAAATTAAGAAAAGCACCCCAACATTTGTAAAGCAACTTCTCCAGAGTACGCTGGGTGAGCTGGAAAAAAGAGTCTGCAAGGGCGCTGCTGCACACGGATGAGACCGAAGTGACAACTTCGGAATGATGATGATAAATCAATGATAGAATGATGATAATTGAATAAAATTTATTGGTATTATGACTACGCGTTTCAATGCCATACCGGCATCTTCATCAGGTCATGAAAGAGAGCACAAACATCACAGTTTAAATAGAATTTTAAAGTTCGAAAAAACCCGCCAATGTGAACGAGGGCAGGGCGTTCAAGTGACGTAAGAGTTCAAAGGTTAAAACATGACAGATAACAATGAACAGCACATAATAAACATAATCAAAATGATAAAAAAGGAAAGATAAAATCCATATACTAGGAAACAATATAAGAACAATGAAACTAGTGGTACAGAATGAATCGCAAGGAATGCAGAACTAAATGAGGGGCTATCCGTGAAATAAACGGATAAATAGGTGCTGGTGTAAATGCAAGATATAAAACAATTATAAACAGTATAAGAATATAATAAAATATGTAAAATATATAAATGGTCAGTATATTGGCACGATAATCAGGAATGTCAGAGAGACAAATAAAAATTTATCCTTATACACTCTAAAGAACGGAGTCGGCAAAAGCCGGTAAAACATAAATAACGGCTCAACGAATTTAGAAGAAAGAGATGTCATATGTATAAATTTAGAATGCAAAAACATGAATGTGAGCATTACTGAGAGAATAAGAGTAACAATAATGTATATGAATAATATATATGAAATTGGTGAACAAATGAATCTGGTATGGTATAATGATACGCTATAAAGCCGATATTCAAGTCGGCAGCCGGTAAATGGTAATAAGTAAAGAACGAAATAATAAAGATGAAAAATGATGAGGAGACAAGAGGCTAAATGATGAAATGTACAATTGTAAAGGACGGTAAGTGGTAATTAACAGTATGTACTATTAATACTAATGATGGCCAAGGACATATGTCATGAATATATTCCAAAGAAAACATGAATGTGCCTATAACGGAAAAAACCACTGATGATGCGAGAGAAACTTAAAATAAGCAAAGATGAAGATAAAACATTAATGATACATAACACAAAATTGCACAAATATATTACACCAACAATACGGGTCAGAAAACAGTATAGCCATGATATAATATAATGTAATGTCATGTAATGAACTGAAACATAAATCAATAAATGAAAAGAATAAGAATATACTGTATTAGTAATTAAGACATTTATTAATCCAAAGTGGACTCAGAGACATCATTGAGGCCATCAGGTTGGAGAGTTTTCATTTTAAAAATCCAGTAGTTTTCGCGTTGTTTAAGTTTGCTGAATCGATTAGTGATATTGAGCGGAATTTGCTCTATAGGTGTAATGAGCAAACTACTAAACTGACTATTATGTGTAGTGGAGAAGTGTCGAGAGACACTATGTTTTAAAAAACCAGTATTTATGTTGAATCTATGGTTGTTGATCCTGGTCCGCAAACATTGCGTAGTACGGCCAATGTATTGGAGATGACACGGACATTCCAACAAATATATAACGAAAGAGCTTCCACAGTTCAGAAAGCTATTGATCTTAAAGGATTCTTTAGTCGTTGTGGATGTGTAAGTGGAGGCCTTGTGAGTGATATTGGTGCAGCACATACATCGCTGTCGGCCACATTTGTAAGAGCCTAAAATTCTAGGAAGCAAAATGGAAACAGGTACCATGGGATTTTTCAGTTTGCTAGGTGCTAAAATATTTTTAAGAGATTTTGATCGTCGATAGGTAATGGTGGGTCTATCCGGTAATTCAGTTTTTAAAAAAGGATCATTTCTCAAAATGTGCCAATGTTTATCAAGGACCTCTCGGATTTTTTTGTTTCCACTATTAAAAGTTGTAATAAAATTATTGCTAAATTTCTGTTTATTTTTAATTGCTCTATCTTGCTTAATGCACGAAACTTGTGATAATAGAGAAGCTTTCTGACGTGCCCCTTTGATCAAACTTAAAGGAAAATGCTTTTCCCTGAACCTTTTTTCCAATAGGTTACATTCCTCTGTAAAATCAGAGTCGGTTGTGCAATTTTTTCTCACTCTTCTAAACTGTCCAAAAGGAACATTTTTAATCCATGGGGGGTAGTGGGCACTGTTGAAATTTAAGTAGCTATTTACATCAACAGATATCGACTGTCTATCGACTTTTTAGACCTGACCATTTCATTTGATACCAGAATTAATAAATTTATAACAAAGACACATTTCAAATCTGTTGATGTAAATAGCTACTTAAATTTCAACAGTGCCCACTACCCCCCATGGATTAAAAATGTTCCCTTTGGACAGTTTAGAAGAGTGAGAAAAAATTGCACAACCGACTCTGATTTTACAGAGGAATGTAACCTATTGGAAAAAAGGTTCAGGGAAAAGCATTTTCCTTTAAGTTTGATCAAAGGGGCACGTCAGAAAGCTTCTCTATTATCACAAGTTTCGTGCATTAAGCAAGATAGAGCAATTAAAAATAAACAGAAATTTAGCAATAATTTTATTACAACTTTTAATAGTGGAAACAAAAAAATCCGAGAGGTCCTTGATAAACATTGGCACATTTTGAGAAATGATCCTTTTTTAAAAACTGAATTACCGGATAGACCCACCATTACCTATCGACGATCAAAATCTCTTAAAAATATTTTAGCACCTAGCAAACTGAAAAATCCCATGGTACCTGTTTCCATTTTGCTTCCTAGAATTTTAGGCTCTTACAAATGTGGCCGACAGCGATGTATGTGCTGCACCAATATCACTCACAAGGCCTCCACTTACACATCCACAACGACTAAAGAATCCTTTAAGATCAATAGCTTTCTGAACTGTGGAAGCTCTTTCGTTATATATTTGTTGGAATGTCCGTGTCATCTCCAATACATTGGCCGTACTACGCAATGTTTGCGGACCAGGATCAACAACCATAGATTCAACATAAATACTGGTTTTTTAAAACATAGTGTCTCTCGACACTTCTCCACTACACATAATAGTCAGTTTAGTAGTTTGCTCATTACACCTATAGAGCAAATTCCGCTCAATACCACTAATCGATTCAGCAAACTTAAACAACGCGAAAACTACTGGATTTTTAAAATGAAAACTCTCCAACCTGATGGCCTCAATGATGTCTCTGAGTCCACTTTGGATTAATAAATGTCTTAATTACTAATACAGTATATTCTTATTCTTTTCATTTATTGATTTATGTTTCAGTTCATTACATGACATTACATTATATTATATCATGGCTATACTGTTTCCTGACCCGTATTGTTGGTGTAATATATTTGTGCAATTTTGTGTTATGTATCATTAATGTTTTATCTTCATCTTTGCTTATTTTAAGTTTCTCTCGCATCATCAGTGGTTTTTTCCGTTATAGGCACATTCATGTTTTCTTTGGAATATATTCATGACATATGTCCTTGGCCATCATTAGTATTAATAGTACATACTGTTAATTACCACTTACCGTCCTTTACAATTGTACATTTCATCATTTAGCCTCTTGTCTCCTCATCATTTTTCATCTTTATTATTTCGTTCTTTACTTATTACCATTTACCGGCTGCCGACTTGAATATCGGCTTTATAGCGTATCATTATACCATACCAGATTCATTTGTTCACCAATTTCATATATATTATTCATATACATTATTGTTACTCTTATTCTCTCAGTAATGCTCACATTCATGTTTTTGCATTCTAAATTTATACATATGACATCTCTTTCTTCTAAATTCGTTGAGCCGTTATTTATGTTTTACCGGCTTTTGCCGACTCCGTTCTTTAGAGTGTATAAGGATAAATTTTTATTTGTCTCTCTGACATTCCTGATTATCGTGCCAATATACTGACCATTTATATATTTTACATATTTTATTATATTCTTATACTGTTTATAATTGTTTTATATCTTGCATTTACACCAGCACCTATTTATCCGTTTATTTCACGGATAGCCCCTCATTTAGTTCTGCATTCCTTGCGATTCATTCTGTACCACTAGTTTCATTGTTCTTATATTGTTTCCTAGTATATGGATTTTATCTTTCCTTTTTTATCATTTTGATTATGTTTATTATGTGCTGTTCATTGTTATCTGTCATGTTTTAACCTTTGAACTCTTACGTCACTTGAACGCCCTGCCCTCGTTCACATTGGCGGGTTTTTTCGAACTTTAAGATTCTATTTAAACTGTGATGTTGGTGCTCTCTTTCATGACCTGATGAAGATGCCGGTACGGCATTGAAACGCG
Source organism: Rhinoderma darwinii (assembly GCF_050947455.1). Classification (NCBI taxonomy): domain Eukaryota; kingdom Metazoa; phylum Chordata; class Amphibia; order Anura; family Rhinodermatidae; genus Rhinoderma; species Rhinoderma darwinii. The sequence continues at coordinate 37,644,215 of NC_134698.1, forward strand.
TAGTCATAATACCAATAAATTTTATTCAATTATCATCATTCTATCATTGATTTATCATCATCATTCCGAAGTTGTCACTTCGGTCTCATCCGTGTGCAGCAGCGCCCATGCAGACTCTTTTTTCCAGCTCACCCAGCATAGCATCTGCGGTCGTTCATCTTGAATCACCGGCCTCGAGTCCCGGCAGCAGCAGCACCTTTCTCTCCATCGCTTATTTTTCATTGCTTCAAGGTAAGCATCACTCTTCTTAATTATCCATTCTCACTTGGGTAACCTGCACCATGTGGCGCCGTGTTTCGCTTTCTCTCATTAATTACATATGTATCAATAATGTGGTATAGATATACGCACACGTAATGTGTGTATATATATATATATATGTATATATATATACATACAAACATTCATATAAATTATTAATGTTATTAATTTTACATATCAAATAATTGATTGTTAGACTGGATTCACACCACCATGTTACGTCCGTAATGGACGGAACACAGTGCAGGGAGCCAGGCTCCTAGCATCATAGTTATGTACGATGCTAGGAGTCCCTGCCTCGCTGCCGGACAACTGTCCCATACTGAAAACATGATTACAGTACGGGACAGGTGTCCTGCAGCGAGGCAGGGACTCCTAGCATCGTACATAACTATGATGCTAGGAGCCCGGCTCCCTGCACTGTGTTCGGTCCGGGACTAGCGGCCGAAATACGTTCCGTCCATTACGGACGTAACATGGTCGTGTGAATCCAGCCTTAAGGTTGTTCATAAAGTTATTAATTATTAGTCGTTCAACAATTGATTAGTTGTAAAGATTCAATTTATTATATATGTATACGTAATATATACATATACACACACATTTAGATAAAATTATTTATTCCTATATTTTACAGTTCTATTATTCTAGATACTAATTGATTAATTGTTAATGTCGTTTATAAATGTATTGATCAATTGATTAGTGGACTTTTTCTTTGTTACTTTTATTAAAATTGTTACAAAAAATAAGTTCAAAAAAAATATGCAAAGTCTCAGAATTGCTTGGATAGGTAAAGGCATTCCAAAGCTATTACCACATAAACTAACACATGTCAGATTTGAAAAAATCGCCTGCGTCCACAAGGCCAAAACAGGCTGTGCCCTGAAGGGGTTAATGACCAGGCCAGATTTTTCAAATCTGGTATGTTTGACTTTGTCGTAGAATAAGAGTATGTTCACACGCAGTAGCAAAATACGTCTGACGTTGTTTAACAACTCGCGTTTTTCGCGGCGTATTTTACGGACATTATTGGAGCTGTTTTTCAATGGAGTCAATTAAAAATGGCTCCAAAAACGTCCCAAGAAGTGACATGCACTTCTTTGACGCCGGCGTATATTTACGCGCCGTCTTTTGACAGCGACGCGTAAAATAACACCTCGTGGGAACAGAACACCGTAAAACCCATTGAAAGCAATCGCCTTATGTTTATAGGCGTAATGGATACGTTTTTTCAGGCGTTTTTTAGATTGGTTCGTTTAATATATAGGATGGTCTGTTGATCATCGCTATATTATTTCCCTTGGCATCTTTACCATGTTTATGCCTTGTCCCGCAGTCTATTTGGGGTCCGCTTTAGGTCTCCTTGGTTACTAGATGCTTTGTCGTTATACCTCAGCCTGATTGGCTGGGCTGTCAGGAGGCTCGCCACGGTCCCGATACGTCACTGCTGTGACGTGTCTCCTTGTGATTGGTGGTGGGTTGACAGCCTCGTCGGTGCAGGGGGAGGGCTCTAGCCCTTCATATGCTCCCAGTATCGCCGGCTCGTGTGCGGCCATTTGTATCAGAGTCGTGCACGAGCCGGGTGAAACTATTTTAGCACGAAACTGTGCTTAAACCGGCATCTAACCTATTCACACAATCCCTGATGATGTGTCACGTCTATCAGTGACACTGAAACGCGTAGGGTTGTTACAATTACTGCAGCAGTGATCGGAGTGTTCTCTAAGGGCAGTCTTATAACAGGACTGACTTCCTTCACTTTGATCACATGCTGTGAGCCCGGTGGACTGGAATCATTCATTTTTCTCAGCAAGTTACATCAGGGCTTTATACTATAAGAGGAGAGTTTTACTTTCTCCTATCCCTGACCACTTTGTCTGAGCCTGAACATATGTTGGAATTGGGCTATATGAGCCATATTTTATATATATTCTACTATTAAAATTCAATTTTAAATCGTTCTATTCAGGCAGTTAATTTAACAGAACACCGTAAAACCCATTGAAAGCAATCGCCTCATGTTTACAGGCGTAATGGATCCGTTTTTTCAGGCGTAATTCGAGGGGTAAAACGCCCGAATTACATCTGAAAACAGTGCGTGTGAACATACCCTAACTCTGTAATAGTTTTGCATATCCAAGTAATTCTGACACTGTTTTTTCATCAAATGTTGGACTTTATTTAGGTGGTAAAAGTAGGTTGATAAGATTTGCGTAAACTAACAAAAAAATACAAAAACTGATGACATTTTGTAAAAATTTGAATTTTTCCCTATTTTGAACTACAATATGTCGCATATGTACATACATACTGTACAATTTAAAAAAAAATATATATATATTTCCATCTCTTTACTAAATATTTTTTAGCAATTTGTAAGTCTCCTACTTACAAATTTATTAATGATTTTATACATTTTGAAGTACATTTTGGTATTCCTGCACGTAGCCAAGTTTTCACAGGCTCATAGGTGTCAGAATAATGGAAACCCCCATAAATGACCCCATTTTGAACACTACAGCCCTTAAGATATTCATTAAGGGGTGCTGTAAATATTTTGACCATACAGTCTTTTTGTAAAAAATCATGAAACACAGGTTTTTGTAAAACGAACATGAAAATGAAGAAACACCCCCCAAAATCTATCGCCCTGTTTCACCTGTGTTCATAAATACCCCCTTTTTGGCCCTAATGTGCTGCCTGGACACACGGCAGGGCCCAAAAGGAAGAGAGCACCCGGTGGCTTTCAGGACATATATTTTGCTTGAAAATGTTTTAGGCCCCACTGCACATTTGGAGAGGCATTGAGCTGCCAGAACGATAGAAACTCCCCATAAATGACCTCATTTAGAAAACTAAACCCCGTAACAAATTTTTCTAAGGGTGTAGTAAGTATTTAGACCCCATCATTTTTCTACAGATTTAATGTAAAACAAGTGAGAAAAATTAAACAAAAATTTGCACTGGAGATTAAGGAAATGGACCCCACGCTTATTTTGTTAATTCATCTATGTTCAGAAATTTTCCCATTGTGGCCCTAATCTGCACACTTGAAATATGGCTGGGCCTTGAATGGAGGAAGCACCCTTTGGCTTTCAGGGCGCAAATTAATAATTGCCAGGGCCCCATTTCAGGCATGCAAAGGCTTGCGCTGTAAGAATGACAGAAAGCTTCAAGAAGTGACCGCACTTTGAAAATTATACCCCTTGATATTTATCTTGGGTTGTAGTGCACATGTTGATGGCAAAGTTTCTTTGGAAAGAAGTAATGGAAATTATTGTGCTTGTGGCTATGTCCTGCTAACAAAGCAGTTGTCCCGCTATTGTATTAGCCCACGCCAAATACGTCTGAGATTACAGAGCTGTTTTCAGGAGAAAACAGCTCCTGAATTTCAGACGTTTTTACAAGTGCACGCGTTTTTCGCTGCGTCTTTTACAGACTTAATTGGAGCTGTTCTTCATTGGAGTCAATGAAAAACGGCTCCAATTACGTCCCAAGGAGTGTCCTGCACTTCTTTGACGTGGCCGTAATTTTACGTAATTTTACTTTTGACAGTGATGCGTAAAATTACAGCTCGTCTGCACAGAACATCGTAAGACCCATTGCAGGCAATGGACAGATGTTTGCCGACGTATTGGAGCCGTCTTTTCAGGCGTAATTCGAGGCGTAAAACGCCTCCATTACGTCTGAAAAGAGGTTGTGTGCACATACCCTTAACGTTCTGCGTTTGGACAGATCAAGCATGTTTACAGGATGCAATAAGACTTACAGAGCTATATAATTTTATTTTTTTTCAAAAGGGATTGGTCGTACAACATCTCTTTAGCCCCATCAATCACTATATTAGAGATAAATGTTGCCAAGTGACGTGGCGCAACATAACAGGTCACTGCCTGGCAAAGTAGGAACCGAAATGCGCACAAAACAACCAAACACCAGCAAAATAAAGCCCATAGTATATTGATAAGTAACAGGTTGCTTATTAGAAATTCAGGAAATAAAAGAAAAACATCATGCCACAATTTTAGCTTGTTCCAGGCGCTACTTTATTTTGCAGATGCTTTGAGGTGTTATGCCAAAGAAAAATAATTCTATGAATTAACCCCTTAACCCCTTAAGGACGCAGCCTAGTTTTGGCCTTAAAGAGGCTCTGTCACCAGATTTTGCAACCCCTATCTACTATTGCAGCAGATAGGCGCAGCAAAGTAGATTACAGTAACGTTTTTATATTTAAAAAACGAGCATTTTTGGCCAAGTTATGACCATTTTTGTAGTTATGCAAATGAGGCTTGCAAAAGTCCAAGTGGGTGTGTTTAAAAGTAAAAGTCCAAGTGGGCGTGTATTATGTGTGTACATCGGGGCGTTTTTAATACTTTTACTAGCTGGGCGCTCTGACGAGAAGTATCATCCACTTCTCTTCAGAACGCCCAGCTTCTGCCAGATCACGCTGTGACGTCACTCACAGGTCCTGCATCGTGTCAGACGAGCGAGGACACATCGGCACCAGAGGCTACAGTTGATTCTGCAGCAGCATCAGCGTTTGCAGGTAAGTAGCTACATCGACTTACCTGCTAACGCCGATGCTGCTGCAGAATCAACTGGAGCCTCTGGTGCCGATGTGTCCTCGCTTGTCTGACACGATGCAGGACCTGTGAGTGACGTCACAGCGTGATCTGGCAGAAGCTGGGCGTTCTGAAGAGAAGTGGATGATACTTCTCGTCAGAGCGCCCAGCTAGTAAAAGTATTAAAAACGCCCCGATGTACACACATAATACACGCCCACTTGGACTTTTGCAAGCCTCATTTGCATAACTACAAAAATGGTCATAACTTGGCCAAAAATGCTCGTTTTTTAAAAATAAAAACTTTACTGTAATCTACATTGCAGCGCCTATCTGCTGCAATAGCAGATAGGGGTTGCAAAATCTGGTGACAGAGCCTCTTTAAGGCTCAGAGCCCATTTTTCAAATCTGACATATTTCCCTTTATGTGGTAATAACGTCGGAATGCTTAAACCTACCCAAGCGATTCTGAGACTGTTTTCTCGTGACACATTGGGCTTTATGTTCGTGGTAAAATTTGGTCGATATATTCAGTGTTTATTGGGGAAAAATTGCAAAATGTAGAGAAAATTTGGAAAAAATAGCATTTTTCAGATTTTAAATGCATCTGCTTGTAAAACAGACGGTTATACCACCCAAAATAGTTACTAGTTCACATTTCCCATATGTCTACTTTAGATTGGCATCGTTTTTTGAACATTCTTTTATTTTTCTTGGACGTTACAAGGCTTAGAACATAAACAGCAATTTCTCATATTTTTAAGAAAATTTCAAAAGCCTTTTTTTTAAGGTACCTCTTGAGTTCTGAAGTGGCTTTGAGGGGCCTATGTATTAGAAACCCTGATAAAAACACACCATTTTAAAAACTAGACCCCTCAAAGTATTCAAAACAGCATTTAGAATGTTTTTTAACCCTTCAGGTATTTCACAGGAATTAAAGCAAAGTGGAGGTGAAATTTGCAAATTTCATTTTTCTTGCTGAATTTCAATTTTATTCATTTTTGTTTCTGTAACAAAGAAGGTTTTACCAGAGAAACACTACTAAATATGTATTGTCCAGATTCTGCAGTTTTTAGAAATGTCCCACATGTGGCTCTACTGCGCTCGTGGAATAAAACACAAGCCCTAGAAGCAAAGAAGCACCTAGTGCATTTTGAGTCCTTTTTTTTATTAGAATAAATTTTAGGCAGCATGCCAGGTTTGAAGAGGTGTTGAGGTGCCAAAACAGTAGGAATCCCCCAATAGTGACCCCATTTTGGAAACTACACCCCTCAAGGAATTCATTTATGGTTGTTGTTACAATTTTGACCACACAGTTTTTTCACAGCACGTATTTGAATTGGGCTCTGAAATGAAAAAAATGTCATTTTTTCCAATAAAATGTCATTTGTGATCAAAATTTCTTATTTTCACAGGGAACAAAATACCCCATTTTGTTGCCCAATTTGTCCTTAGTGTGGCAATACCCCATTTGTGGTGATAAACTGCCATTTGGGCTCATGGGAGGGCTCAGAAGGAAAGGAGCGCTATGTGTTTGTTGGAGTCCAGATTTTGCTGGATTGGTTTTCGGGTGCCATGTCGCATTTGCAGAGCCTCAGAGGTATCAAAGCAATGGAAACCCACCAGAAGTGACCCCATTTTGGAAACTACACTCCTCAAGGAATTCATTTATGGTTGTTGTTAGCATTTTTACAGCACAGTTTTTTCACAACACCTATTTCAATTGGGCTGTGACATTAAAAAAAATGTCATTTTTTCCAATAAGATGTAATTTTTTATGAAAAATTCTTATTTTCACAGGGAACAAAATACTCCATTTTGTTGCCCAATTTGTCCTTTATGTGGCAATACCACATTTGTGGTGATAAACTGCCGTTTGGGCTCATGGGAGGCCTCAGAAGGAAAGAAGCGCTGTGTGTTCTTTGGAGTGCAGATTTTGCTGGTTTGGTTTTCGGGTGCCATGTCACATTTGCAGAGCCCCAGAGGTATCAAAGCAATGGAAACCCACCAGAAGTGACCCCATTTTGGAAACTACACCCCTCAAGGAATTCACTTATGGATAATGTGACCATTTAGACCCAATAGTTTCTTCACAGAACTTATTTGAATTGGGCTGGGAATGAAAACAAAATTATTTTTGCAAATAATATGTCGTTTTGGCTGAAAATGTCTTATTTTCACAAGAAACAAAATACCGCATTCTGTTGCGCAATTTGTTCTGAGTGCAGCAATACCCCATTTGTGGTGATAAACTGTGGTTTGGGCCCATGGGAGGGCTCAGAAGGAAAGGACCACCATTTGGCCTACTGGGGATTTTCTAGTGCGAAGTCATGTATGCAGAAGCCCCTGAGGTACCAGTACAGTTGAAACCCGCAAGAAGTGACCCCGTTTTAAAAACGACACCCTTAAGTCATTCATCTGGAGGTGTAGTGAGCATTTTGACCGGAGACCTACACCCCATAAACTGTAATGTGGGTTCTCCCGGGTATGGCAATACCCTACATGTGGCTGTTATCAGCTGCCTGGGCACACAGCAGGGCTCAGAGGGGAAAGACGAGGGGGGATAAGCTGTGCGGGGGGCGTCAGGGTAAGTAAAATTGGGGTAAATTATAAACCAAGGGATGTATGATAAATTTTAAAACACTCTTTCATACAGAGCTCTGGTTATTCCGGACACGTGTCACATTGATATATTGTGTCATCCCTTATAGCAGACTTTGCACCTCTTTTGACTTTTTCCCTTCTTGCCAGTTTGGGGAACTTCTCCTGGAAAGTGTTGCCGCCCTGGTACGATGCGTGTGGCCCCGCTTCCAGAAGTACTGGGTGCCCCCCCTTCTTCGTCCCTAAAGATTAGGTTCTTGATAATCACCTCTTGAAATTCCAGGAAAGTTCCCATCTGGCCTGCACATCGACGTAGCACATACGCATTGTACAAAGCCATCTGTATGATGTGCCCTGCCAGCTTCTTATACCACACCGCATGGCGCTGTAGGGCTTCAGGATTTGATCTGACAAGTCCACCTCTTCCATGTACCTATTGTAGTCCAGGAAGCAGTCTGGTTTGGGGGTGGCCTTTCCTTCATATATCCTAAATTTGTAGGTATACCCTGATGCACTCTCGCAGCTTATATATCTTTACGCCATACCTTGCCCTCTTACCCGGCAGGTACTCGCGGAATTGAACCCTCCCTTTAAAATGTACCAGGGACTCATCAATAGAAATACACGTCTCGGGGGTGAATACTTGGGAAAACCGGGCACTGAAACGGTCTAATAGGGGTCTCCGTTTATACAAACGGTCAAAACTGGGGTCATCTCGGGGTGGGCACGGCTCATTATCAGTATAATGTAAGAAGCGAAGTATTGCCTCATTTATTTATTTTTTTAGGTTCCAGTTCAGTTCTGAAGTTGCTTTGAGGGGCCCATATATTAGAAACCGCTATCAAACACCCCATTTTAGAAACTAGACCCCTCAAAGTATTCACAACAGCATTTAGAAAGCTTATAAACCCTTTAGGTGTTTCACAGAAATTTAGAGCAAACTAGGTGTGAAATTTACATTTTTTTTTGTCAGAAAATCCTCTTTATACCATTTTTTTTACAACACAAAAGGATTTATCAGAGAAATGCAACTTAATACGTATTGCTCAGATTCTGCAGTTTTGAGAAATATCCCACATGTGGCCCTAGTGCGTTAATGGACTGAAGCACCGGCCTCCGAAGCAAAGGAGCACCCAGTGGATTATGAGACCTCTTTTTTATTAGGCACCATGTCCGGTTTGAAGAGGTCTTGTGGTGCCAAAACATTGGAAACCCCCCAAAAGTGACCCCATTTTGGACACTAAACCCCTTGAGGAATCCAATGTAGTTTTCTTGGGGTGCATGCGGCTTTTTGATCAGTTTTTATTCTATTTTTAGGTGGCGTGGTGACTAAAAAACAGCAATCCTACTATTGTTTTTTTATTCTTTTTTTTACAGCGTTCACCGTGCGCTATAAATGACATATTCACTTTATTCTGCGGGGCGATACGATTACGGCGATACCAGATGTTTATAGTTTTTTTTTATGTCTTATGGCGTTTGCACAATAAAATACGTTTTGTAATAAATCACTCACTTTTGGTGTTACCTTATTCTAAGTGCCATAACGTTTTTATTTTTCCATCAATAAAGCCGTGCGAGGACTTATTTTTTGCGTAACGAACTGTAGTTTCCAGCAGCGACCAAACAATTGTGATTCTGGGACAGTTTATTATTATTTTCTTTTACGGCGTTCGCCGCGCGGGATAAATAACGAAATAATTTTGTAGCTCAGGCCGTTACGGACGCGGCGATACCAATTATGTATAGTTTATTTGTTTGTTTATATATTTTTATTAATAATAAATGACTGATAAGGGAAAAGGGGGGATTTTTACTTTTAATACTTTTAAATCTTTTATTTTCTTATTTCTACACATCTTTTTTTAACTTTTTTTTTACTTTTTTACTTTGTCCCACTAGGGGACTTGAGGACAGGAGGGCCTGATCGCTATTCTAATACACTGCACTACATGCGTAGTGCAGTGTATTAGAACTGTCAGCTACTCACTGACAGCAAGCATAGTGGGTCCTGACATTGTCAGGACCCACTAGGCTTCCGTCTATTGAATAGCCGAACGCCATTGTTTGGTGTCCGGTTGCCATAGTCACCATCGCCGGCCGCTATCGTGTAGCAGGCCGGCGATGGCAGCTTAACCCCTAAAAAGCTGCGATCTCTATAGAACGCGCCTTTTAACGGGTTAATCAGCGGGGACACAGCGATCGGTCCCCGCTGTAGGAGCTCTGACAGCTGCTGTACGAGACAGCAGCTGTCACAGCTCCTGTATGTGTCGGGAGGACGGCCGAAAGGGCCGTTACTCCCGAGACGTACTATTCCGTCATGGAGCGCGAACAGGGCGCTTTCCATGACGTAATAGTACGTCACTGAGCGTTAAGGGGTTAATGACCAGCCTATTTTAGACCTTAATGACCAGCCTATTTTTTAAGTTTTTCCATCGTCGCATTCCAAGAGCTATAACTCTTTTATTTTTGCGTCGACATAGCTGTATAAGGTCTTGTTTTTTTGCGGGACAAGTTTTATTTTTTAATAGCACCATTTTGAGGTACATATTATTTATTGATTAACTTCTGAAATTTCGCCACTCTTTTTTGTGTCCTAAATTTACGCCGTTTACCGTGTGGTATAAATAACACAATAAGTTTATTTAGCGGGTTGTTACGATTGCAACGATACCAAATTTGTATAGTTTTTGTTTGTTTTACTACTTTTACACAGTAAAAACGCTTTTTTTTTCAAAATTATATGTTTTTGTGTCTCAATATTTGAAGAGCCGTAACGTTTTATTTTTTTCGCCGATTCAGTTGTATGAGGGCTTTTGTTTTGCGGGAAGACTTGTAGTTTTTATTGGTACCATTTTGGAGTAGATGCGACTTTTTGATCACTTTTTAATCACATTTTTTTAAAGTCAGGATTCACAGAAAACAGCAATTTTTCCGTCGTTTTTTTATTACATTTTTTACGGCGTTCACCGTGCGGGTTAAGTAATGTAATAGCTTTATAGTTTAAAATAGCTTTATAGTTTAAAACGGACAGGCATCTGCTAGGTCATGCCTCCGGCATGATCTAGCAGGCAGTCGCTCCAGACAGACCTGGGGCCCTTTATTAGGCCCCCGGCTGCCATGGGAGACACAGACACCCGGCGATCTTATCGCCGGGTGTCGGTGGGAGAGAGAGGGAGCTCCCTCCCTCTCTCCAAAACCACTCAGATGCGGTGCTCGCTATTGAGTACCGCATCTGAGGGGTTAAACGGGTGAGATCGATACTAATATCGATCTCACCCGGCAGAGCAGGGACGCCCCCCGCCCTCAGCTGCCTCTAGCAGCTAAGAGCAGGGAGATTTGACAGCTCCCTGCTCTGTTTACTTATTCGGATGCCGTAAGTTAGTGACCGACGTAAAAAGACTATGGGCCGGTCACTAACGGGTTAAAAAACCGTCCAAGATATTCAGCTAGGGGTATAATGAGAATTTTAATTTTAGCGTGGCCAATATGATAAAGGGAAATGGGGTGAAAAGGATCAGAAAATCAAATAATGGAAATGTCTGAAATCTAGTGAGGAATGATATATTTGGAAACACTCGTATATGCACAGCCCTGGTTTGTCTGGGCAGGACTCATATTGGTAGCCCGTGTCTTTCCTAATTCCATTTTTAAAACACACACAGCACCTCTTTTGGGGACGTGTCTTTTTTTGCGGTTGGGAGCACTTGGGAAGGGAAATGTTGTCCCGGAATCAGCCTGCTGGCCTCACTTGTAGTTGTAGCCCTGGCCTCCCCACCCTGGTTTCCGAAAATTAGTTTTTTGATGACTTTTTCCTGGAAGTTCAGGTAAGGTCCGTTGTTGACTGCCTTCCGATAAATAATAAAAGATTATAAAGTGCCATTTGCATCAGATGTATTGCCAATTTCTTGTACCGGACCCTTTACTTCCTTACTGCGCTATAGGGCTGCAGCATTTGGTCGGCAAGGTCCACCCCTCCCATGTGCTTATTATATTGCTGTATGCAGAGGGATTTAGAAATGGAGGCATCTCTCCCACTGTACAGGCACAGGGCTGCTTTCATCTGCATGGATTGATGTTAAGATAAAGACATCTTTTTTGTCCCGGTATTTAACAACCATTAAGTTTTCCTTACAAAGGGTTTTCTTTTCACCACGTTTTAATTTTAAATTTACCAGGGTCTTTGGAAGGCCTTTTTGGGTCCATTTAATTGTGCCACAGGCTACAGTTTTTCTGGCCAATAGACATTGGAACAAGGGTACACTTGTATAAAAATTATCTATATACAAGTGATGACCCTTGTCCAACAGCGAGTGAATTAGGTCCCAAACAATTCTGCCACTTACATTAAGCATGGGTGGGCATTCTGGGGGTTGATCCGTGGATGTCCTTTCCCTCGTATACCCTAAAACGATGGGTAAAACCAGTGCTGCTTTCACAAATTTTATATACCTTCATGCAATATTTGGCCCTCTTGGTGGGTATATACTGCCAAAATTTTAGCCTCCCTTTAAATAAAACCAGGGATTCATTCACAGCAACATTTTTATCAGGGGTATATGCCTCTGCAAATTTAACATTGAAATGCTCTATAATAGGCCTAATTTTAAATAGCCGATCATGGCTGGGGTCACTTGCTGGAGGGCATTGTGCATTGTCACTGTAGTGTATAAACCACATTATGGCCTCAAAACGCTTTCGCATCATCACTGCACGATACAGGGGCGTATCGTACAGGACATCCGTCGACCAGTACGATCGTACAGTCTGCTTTTTTACAAGGCCCATGTTTAATAGTAGTCCCCAATATTTCAGCATTTCTGCTTTGTCAACTGGCTTCCAGTTGTTTTCCCTGGCATGAAATGAATCGGGGTGAGTTGCAATAAAATTGTTGGCATATAAATTTGTTTGAATAAGTATTAGATTAATTAAATCTTCTGAAAAGAAGATTTAAAAAAAAATCTCCCTCACTATAGCCTGTGATGTTGATTCCTGTGGCAGGTATGAAATCAGGAATTTGGGGAATAAATGTGGCTGCGGACTGCCAATCAGGGTCACTAGCACTTGTACTGACTTGTACTGCACTAGTACTGCGCTGACTTTCACTAGGCCTGCTCCGCTGTGCTTGGGGTTCATAACTGTCGCTACTAGATGATGAGGATGATGACAATAAAAACTGCTCCTCACTTTCGCTTGAAGAATCTGATTTAGAACAGATCATCGTATACGCCTCCTCTGCTGTAAATGTCCGGCGAGCCATTATTTTAGATCTAAATCTTACTTTTATATATATATATATATATATATATATACAGTGCAACAGTAGATGAACACAGCACTCCAAAGATTTGCAAAAAATCAGGCCATGTGCTCGTTACCTGGGGGTGAATCAGTTCCCCAACTTCAAAATAGAAAGAAATATAGATCACAGCAACGGCACCAGGACTTCAGAGTAGATGAAAGCAAAAAGTGGATTTATTCACCTCAATCAAGCAACGTTTCGGTTCAACAGGAACCTTTCTCAAGGCTTGAGAAAGGTTCCTGTTGAACCGAAACATTGCTTGATTGAGGTGAATAAATCCACTTTTCGCTTTCATCTACTCTGAAGTCCTGGTGCTGTTGCTGTGATCTATATTTCTTTCTATATATATATATATATATATATATATATATATACACAGTGAAGGAAATAAGTATTTGATCCCTTGCTGATTTTGTAAGTTTGCCCACTGTCAAAGACATGAACAGTCTAGAATTTTTAGGCTAGGTTAATTTTACCAGTGAGAGATAGATTATATTTAAAAAAAAACAGAAAATCACATTTTCAAAATTATATATATTTATTTGCATTGTGCACAGAGAAATAAGTATTTGATCCCTAGTTGATGATGAGGTTTGCACACATGTTAGATGGAATTTTGGCCCACTCCTCTTTGCAGATCATCTGTAAATCATTAAGATTTCGAGGCTGTCGCTTGGCAACTCGGATCTTCAGCTCCCTCCATAAGTTTTCGATGGGATTAAGGTCTGGAGACTGGCTAGGCCACTCCATGACCTTAATGTGCTTCTTTTTGAGCCACTCCTTCGTTGCCTTGGCTGTATGTTTCGGGTTGTCGTGCTAGAAGACCCAGCCACGAGCCATTTTTAATGTCCTGGTGGAGGGAAGGAGGTTGTCACTCAGGATTTGATGGTACATGGCTCCATCCATTCTCCCATTGATGCGGTGAAGTAGTCATGTGCCCTTAGCAGAGAAACACCCCCAAAACATAATGTTTCCACCTCCATGCTTGACAGTGGAGATGGTGTTCTTTGGGTCATAGGCAGCATTTCTCTTCCTCCAAACACGGCGAGTTGAGTTAATGCCAAAGAGCTCAATTTTAGTCTCCTCTGACCACAGCACCTTCTCCCAATCACTCTCAGAATCATCCAGATGTTCATTTGCAAACTTCAGACGGGCCTGTACATGTGCCTTCTTGAGCAGGGGGACCTTGCGGGCACTGCAGGATTTTAATCCATTACGGCGTAATGTGTTACCAATGGTTTTCTTGGTGACTGTGGTCCCAGCTGCCTTGAGATCATTAACAAGTTCCCCCGTGTAGTTTTCGGCTGAGCTCTCACCTTCCTCAGGATCAAGGATACCCCACGAGGTGAGATTTTGCATGGAGCCCCAGATCGATGTCGATTGACAGTCATTTTGTATGTCTTCCATTTTCTTACTATTGCACCAACAGTTGTCTCCTTCTCACCCAGCGTCTTACTTATGGTTTTGTAGCCCATTCCAGCCTTGTGCAGGTCTATGATCTTGTCCCTGACATACTTAGAAAGCTCTTTGGTCTTGCCCATGTTGTAGAGGTTAGAGTCAGACTGATTAATTGAGTCTGTGGACAGGAGTCTTTTATACAGGTGACCATTTAAGACAGCTGTCTTTAATGCAGGCACCAAGTTGATTTGGAGCATGTAACTGGTCTGGAGGAGGCTGAACTCTTAATGGTTTGTAGGGGATCAAATACTTATTTCTCTGTGCACAATGCAAATAAATATATATAATTTTGAAAATGTGATTTTCAGTTTTTTTTTTATATAATCTATCTCTCACTGGTAAAATTAACCTACCCTAAAAATTCTAGACTGTTCATGTCTTTGACAGTGGGCAAACTTACAAAATCAGCAAGGGATCAAATACTTATTTCCTTCAATGTATATATACACTACCGTTCAAAAGTTTAGGGTCACTTAGAAATTTCTTTATTTTTGCAAGAAACGCCTCACAGGTCCTCAACTGGCAGCTACATTAAATAATACCCGCAAAACGCCAGTGTCAACGTCTACAGTGAAGAGGCGACTCCGGGATGCTGGCCTTCAGGGCAGAGTGGCAAAGAAAAAGCCATATCTGAGACTGGCTAATAAAAGGAAAAGATTAATATGGGCAAAAGCACATAGACATTGGACAGAGGAAGATTGGAATAAAGTGTTATGGACAGACGAATCCAAGTTTGAGGTGTTTGGATCACACAGAAGAACATTTGTGAGACGCAGAACAACTGAAAAGATGCTGGAAGAGTGCCTGACGCCATCTGTCAAGCATGGCGGAGGTAATGTGATGGTCTGGGATAGCTTTGGTGCTGGTAATGTGGAAGATTTGTACAAGGTAAAAGGGATTTTGAATAAGGAAGGCTATTACTCCATTTTGCAACGCCATGCCATACCCTGTGGACAGCGATTGATTGGAGCCAATTTCATCCTACAACAGGACAATGACCCAAAGCACACCTCCAAATTATGCAAGAACTATTTAGGGAAGAAGCAGGCAGCTGGTATTCTATCTGTAATGGAGTGGCCAGCACAGTTACCAGATCTCAACCCCATAGAGCTGTTGTGGGAGCAGCTTGACCGTATGGTACGCAAGAAGTGCCCATCAAGCCAATCCAACTTGTGGGAGGGCCTTCTGGAAGCATGGGGTGAAATTTCTCCCGATTACCTCAGCAAATTAACAGCTAGAATGCCAAAGGTCTGCAATGCTGTAACTGCTGCAAATGGAGCATTCTTTGACGAAAGCAAAGTTTGAAGGAGAAAATTATTATTTGAAATAAAAATCATTATTTCTAACCTTGTCAATATCTTGACTATATTTTCTAGTCATTTTGCAACTCATTTGATAAATATAAGTGTGAGTTTTCATGGAAAACACAAAATTGTCTGGGTGACCCCAAACTTTTGAACGGTAGTGTATATATGAATATATTTATATATAATTTTAACACACACTACGTAATGTGTAACAACAAACTATAAACTACGTACCTTATTAATGCAACACCTATCTAACGCTAATTAACACCCAATACCTAACGCTACCTATAACACAAAACAATTATTAAAAAACAATTTTTTCAAATAAAAGTACGCTAAGTAATGCCCTACACCTGACGCTACCTAACACTACCTAAATGATAAATTATAATTTTTTTTCAAAAAGAAAAAAAAATGAAACAGGTGGATAAGGGAATGGTAGAGTGACAGGGACACTGGGGAGGGAGTGTAGGGGTTATATTTTTCTGCTTTTTTTTAACTTTTAACCGATGACAGGAGGATCAAGCAGCGCAGCTCTGATCTCCTCAACACCTCTGACAGGACTGAGGATATCAGAGCCAAACACTGGCTTTTCCTCCTACCTCACTACGTTTAGTACTATGATTGGTCAGTAACTGAACAATCATTGCGATCGTGGGGCCGGGACCGTCGTGATTGGTCCCTCAACGCCTGACAGGACTGATCAGCTGTCTGGGACAGCTGTCAGCGCGGGCTTGTCGCTCTGTGTTTACATAGAGTGACAGTTTGAAATACTGTCGAAAATGAACGTCCTGGTGTGGGAACTAGCACTCGACCATGACGTTCATTTTCGTCATAGGTCGGGAAAGGGTTAACTGGATTATTGAGGGAGAGAGTGATACGCTCAGCCACTGCTTTGCACACAATTGTTAATACTCAAAGCATATTATTCTCACGATACACCACTGAGCTTACTTATCAAAACTACGTGTGTCTGTATCCCTCAAATCCCACTTGATCAACTTACAATTACAGTTCTTTTGATGTTGGAACTTTGTCAAGTGGGATTTGTCAAAATACACAGGGTGTTCTCAAGGGACCGCTTACCCTATCCCTCTATGGTACATTTTACCTTCTACAGTCGGGCTATCTTTTTCCTATTGATCTTACACTTCCTGCCCTCATGCTTTTTTCTCCCCCACCTCAATTCTTTTACTTATTTGATCTACATCACGGCTACCTTTACCAATAGAAGTGTTTGATCTTAAGATTCTCTTTAGGTTGGCTATCAATAGGGACACCCAACCTACATTTTTCAGGGTTAACGATCCATCCCTGTGTACTCTTTTACATTTTATTGATACTTATTAAATACCAGCTTTCCTTCTTCCCTCGCCTCCCACATATTTTGTATGATTCTATGGTGGTGTACACCAGGTTTAACAGTTTCAATAATTAAGTACTACCATTATTACTATCCAACTAAATGGCAAGGGGGCGTGATCTCTTGGCTCTGACACTGTCCAATCAGCTACGGACAGTGTCAGGGCGGCTTACGCTGCGTTCCCTCCTGCGAGAACACACACAGAGAGAGCTGCAGAACCACCAGACTGTGTGTGTTCTCGCGTGTATACAGTTAGGGCCAGAATTATTTGGACAGTGACACAAGTTTTTGCATTTTAGAAGTTTCACCAAAACATATTGAATATACAGTTATATAATCAATATGAGCTTAAAGTTCAAACTCCCAGCTTTAATTTGAGGGTATTCACATTCTATTTTTAGGAACGGTTTAAGAATTACAACTCTTTAATATCCAGTTGCATCGTTTTCAAGGGACCAAAGGTAATTGGGCAATTATCTCAAAAGTTTTTTAATGGGCAGCATGGGCTATTTCCTCGTTAATCCATCATCAATTAAGCAGGTAAAAGGTCTGGAGTGGATTCCAGGTGTGGCATTTGCATTTGGAAGCTGTTGCTGTGAACCCACAACATGAAGTCAAATGAGTAACTCAATGCAAGTGAAACGGACCATTGTTAGACTGAAAAAAATATTAAGAAATCCATCAGAGAGATAGCACAAATGTTAGGAGTGACCAAATAAACAGTTTGGTAAATTCTTGCAAAAAAAAAAAAAGAGCGCACTAGTAATCTCGTGAACTCCAAAAGGTCTGGATGTCCACGGAAGACAACAGTGGTGGATGATCGCAGAATCCTTTCCATGGTAAAGAAAAACCCCTTCACAACATCTACCCAAGTGAAGAACACTCTCCTGGTGTAGGTGTAGTTGTATCAGTACCGTCTACCATAAAGAGAACACTTCATGAGAGCAAATAAAGGGGGTTCACCGCAACGTTTAAACCATTAATCAGCCTCAAAAATAGAAAGGCCAGATTAGACTTTGCCAAACAACATCTAAACAAGCCAGCCCAGTTCTGGAACAGCATTTATTGGACAGATGAAACTAAGATAAACCTGTACCAGAAAGATGGGAGGAAGAAAGTATGGAGAAGGCTTGGAACGGCTCATGATCCAAAGCATACCACATCCTCTCTAAAACATATAGAGGCAGTGTGATGACATGGGCATGCATGCTATCTGCCAAAGGCACTGGGTCACTAGTGTTTATCGATAATGTGACTGAAGACAGAAGCAGCCGGATGAATTCTGAAGTGTTCAGGGATATACTTTCTGCTCAGATTTAACCAAATGTAGCAAGGTTGCTTGGACGTTGCTTTACAGTACAGATGGACAATGAACCAAAACATACTGCAAATGCAACCCAGGAGTTTTTTAAGGCAAAGAAGTGGAATATTCTGCAATGGCCAAGTCAATCACCAGATCTCAGCCCGATCGAGCATGCATTTCACTTGCTTAAGGTAAAACTTATGGCAGAAAGACCCACAAACAAGCAACAACTGAATACAGCTGCAGTAAAGGCCTGGCAAAGCATCACAAAAGGAGGAATCCCAGCGTTTGGTGATGTCCATGGGTTCCAGATTTCAGGCAGTCATTTCCTGCAAAGGATTCTCTACAACGTATTAAAAAAACTAAATTTTTTATTTATGGTAATGTTAATTTGTCCAATTACTTTTGAGCCCCTGAAATGAGGAGGCTGTGTAGAAAAACGGTTGCAATTCCTAAACGTTTCACAGGATATTTTTGTTCAACCTCTTGAATTAAACCTGAAAGTCTACAATCCAATTGCATCTCAATTGTTTCATTTCTAGTCCAATGTGGTGGCAGAAAGAGCCCAAATCATGAAGATTGTGCCACTGTCCAAATAATTCTGGACCTAACTGTATGTATCTGTGTGTCAAGTGGCCCACAATCTGGAATATTGGATAAATCAACACGTTGGCTGTCTTGAAAATGGAGGATTTACTGTATATGTCTATTCTCAAATAGCTTGATTTACAAGTTGGAGCAATGGCAATAGTAGAGCAGGATAGCAATGGGAAAATCAAATACCGCACAAATCAAATACCGCGCAAATATGGTCTCAGCAATTTATACCAGCCTATATGCTTTACGGAGTAAGCTGACTACCGCAATGTGCTTGTGGCTGCTGAGAAGCAACGGGAAATTTACTTTCTCCGCTGCTGCCCCTAAAATGTGTATCCTGGATGTGTATCCCTAAAATGTATAATGTAAACATGTATCGTTATAGCTACAGTCTAACCATCTGAGTGATTTGCTATGGACAAGTAAAAGCATTGTTTTCTTTCTGGCTTCACATAGCTAATTATGTATATGACTTCCTGATATGTGTAAGTTTACAATGCCCATACAATATGTGTATTTTTAGCCATGATTAGTTGTCAGGATCATTGTTGGTCACCTGCTACAACTTCACCCACTATAAGACCTTGTGCACTTCTTTATTGAAAAGCAATAATCATCCAGGAAAGGTTTTCTTGCATTACCATCAACATCCAGTTTTGAACTGCACGATTCAGTACAGAATTAAAAATGAAAGTACATTAGTAAATGACTTATTTTCACATAAAAATATAAATGCCAAGCAATTTTTGGTGCCCGGATAACCCCCTTAAATTTGACCGATCATTTGCTACTCTGGGCCAGAGTCTTAAAAAAATTAATAAAAATTAAGTCATGAACTGCCAATGTAGTCTTTACTGTTACTGGTAGTATCATTCGCAGGAATGATCCCACACAGGTGATCATTGCCTCATGTGTATGGCCGGATTAAGGACTGTACAATGCAGTGAGCAGTAAAACAGTCAATACATGTACTTTATTTTCAAAATTTGTGGTCTGTATTGCTTGCTGTGTACTGGACCTTAGAGCTCAGCCGCATGCCAGCCATCTGATCTGGGCAGCCCCTGATCACAGGGAATTTGAGCATGATTATACACCCTAGGCAAGAGGCATTTTTGTAGTGTATTTATATATGGATCATAAGAGATTTTAGTAGTGTCATTGCATATAGATCACAGGGCATTATACTGGCGTCATTGTTACAGACACAGTGCGCAGACAAACCACAATGCTACATAGAGGGGAGATTGCTCAAGTGTAATATACTGATGAACAGCCACTCTCACGCCTACTATTCATGAGGGGGGTAGCTGCTTAGTATTATCATTGCATACAGATATGGCTTCTATAAGTGTGCCAGTCACATGGTTACATGTAGTGCACCATGCTGGATTACAGCCCATTAGTTATACCCATACTATGCGATCAGACGGGCTGCCCAGCATCTTCTAAGTGTACCACACAAAGTACTGGGCAGAACACGCACCAATTCCCAACAGGATGCAGGCAGGCCTTGTAATGCTGGGGGAGAATAGTGTGTCAGTACTTTGTCTGGTACACTGAGAAGGTGCTGGGCAGCCTGTCTGATCTAATAGTATGGGTGTAACTAATAGGCCCATACAATGTCACTGGCACCCTTATAGAAGCTATATCTGTGTGCAATGATAATACTAAGCAGCCACACCCCTCATGAATAGTAGGCCTGAGAGTGGCTGCTCATCACTATATTGCACCTGAGCAATCTCTGTCTATAAAGCATTGTGGTTTGTCTGCATCATGTTGGGAATTTGTTCATATACCTGCCCTTGTAAGTATGGCCTTTTTCAGTGATTTTCAATTAATATAGCAAATTTTTGTGATTTGTTTGTCGCAGGGACTCGCAATATGATAAGGACCCTTGATGCAGGTTGCGAGCTTGCATATTTTGGCCAAAATATCAATAAATACCTCATGTTTATCATGGATATTTATCGTTCATCATGGATATCATTTCAGGATGCAGCCAGGCCTTGTAATGCCGGGGGAGAATAGTGGGTCAGTACTAAGTGTGCTACACTTAGAAGGTGCTGGGCATCCTGTCTGATCTAATAGTATGGGCGTAACTAATGGGCTATAAGACAGCATGATGCTCTACATGTAACTTTGTGGCTGGCACACTTATAGAAGCTATATCTTTGTGCAATGATAATACTAAGCAGCCACCCCCTCATGAATAGTAGGTATGAGAGTGGCTGTTCATCAGTATATTGCACCTGAGCAATCTCCCCATATGTAGCACTGTGGTTTGTCAGCATCCTGTTGGGAATTGGTGTGTGTACCTGCCCTTGTGAGTAAGTATGCCCTTTTTCAGTGATTCTGTTTGCTATTTTTGCCGTTATTTGATGTTTAATAAATTACACGATGTTAGTAGCGTGATCGTATCTGGATCACAGGATATTTTAGTAATGCGATTGTATATAGAAGTTAGGATATTTTAGTAATGTGATTGTATATAGAAGTTAGGATATTTTAGTAGTGTGATTGTATATTGATTACAGGAGCGTTTAAGTGTGAGTTACATGCGGCACTCAAAGGAATGCAACTGCTTTTCAGTTGCAAAAAAATTCTGCAACAAAATATGTCGCATTTGACTGCACCCATAAGGTATGATTACACGGGGCGGATACGCTGTGTAAAAGAACACAGTGTATTCGCCCTGGTCGCCACAGGGAATTCCGTTCCGAAAAGCCACACCAAATTGTGGTGCAGTTTTTCGGCCGGAATGTCCGCTGCGGAAATCCTGTAAAGAAAAAAAAAATGGATATACTTACCATGACGACGCGTCCCTCCGCGGTCCTGCTGACCTGGGATGACGTTTCATCCCATGTGACCTTTGCAGCGGTTACATGGGATGAATGGAGCAAAGTGTGGAAGACCACCTATCACACAATATCGTAGTCAGATCACATTGGTGTACACCACCCAGTATAGCTATATGTATGAGGGAAGGGAAGAGGGAGAAAGTATATGATCTGAATTAATATGTAACTTTTATTTGTATGCATTAAAATAGAGATAATTGTAAAAATCCTTGGTGTAAGAGGTATGTGTGAGTGACCCCCAAACTCACATACCTTGGCTATATAAAGTATGGTGTCAAAATTGCTGAGTTTGCAAAGCAGTAATAAATTGTAAAGTGGCAGTACCGCAGGATTAGGCAATAATAACCTGCTGCACTGCTATAAGGCTGTACTGCTGTAAATTGTGAACAGGAGCCTACAAGCAGCGCTTTATAGCTGTAATCTATTGTGCTAATCAAGAGCACAAATGGCAGCCCGAGGCTGCACTGCTGTGATGTGCTGGAAACCTTGACAGAATTGCTATGCTGTAACAACTGAAGAGCAACAGTTTAATTGTAAACAAACTGTGGTTACAGTGTAAGTAACGGTAGCAAACATTTAGAATGCACGGGCTGAGTACATGAGAGCCACTCGTGCCTGCAGTTTCTTGCAGGGCATGACAGTGCTGTTAGTCAGGTTGCACGGAAACCATAACAAAATTGCTATGGTGTAGCAAACTGAAGAGCAACAGTTTAATTGTGAGGTGGCAGTGTGAAGTAACAGTAGCATATATTAGGATGCACGGGTTGAGTAAATGAGAACCACTCGTGCCTGCAGTCTCCTGCAGGACATGACAGTGCTGTTAGTCAGAATGAATGTACCAACGCACCACCGTGCATGTCTGCCGTATTCCGTGTGAATGGTCAGCATACAGCTGCACTCTCACGCCGCCGTCCCTGTGTGTCAGAGCGGTAGCGTGGAGATCAGCTGTGGTTCCCTGAATGTGCCCGTGCCCAGTTGTCAGCTCAGACGCGGCACAAGTTCTATACCAAAGTGCAGGTCCACTGTAAGCGGACCTGAATTGAGCATATAGCCCTATTCCCTATTAGAACGGAATAGGCAGCATAGAGGGAGCCGCACGGCAAGTACACCGGCGGTCAGATTGGAGTGGCGGCTGGAGGAACCACAACCAGCCGCTCATGTAGTGACAGCAGGGTGCGCTGTGCTAACAGCACAGTCGCGCTGCAGACTATCAGCTGTCAGCCGGATAAATAGAGAGCAATTGCAAAATTCAATCGATTAGCCTGAGGAGGCAACTTTAGCCATATATTACACAAGGACAGTTAAAAGGATTAAACACCCGACGCGCGTTTCGCCAGTGGACCTGCACTTTGGTATAGAACTTGTGCCGCGTCTGAGCTGACAACTGGGCACGGACACATTCAGGGAACCACAGCTGATCTCCACGCTACCGCTCTGACACACAGGGACGGCGGCGTGAGAGTGCAGCTGTATGCTGACCATTCACACGGAATACGGCAGACATGCACGGTGGTGCGTTGGTACATTCATTCTGACTAACAGCACTGTCATGTCCTGCAGGAGACTGCAGGCACGAGTGGTTCTCATTTACTCAACCCGTGCATCCTAATATATGCTACTGTTACTTCACACTGTCACCTCACAATTAAACTGTTGCTCTTCAGTTTGCTACACCATAGCAATTTTGTTATGGTTTCCGTGCAACCTGACTAACAGCACTGTCATGCCCTGCAAGAAACTGCAGGCACGAGTGGCTCTCATGTACTCAGCCCGTGCATTCTAAGGGTATGTTCACACGGCGGGGGTCCGTAACGGCTGAAATTACGGGGATGTTTCAGCCTGAAAACATCCCCGTAATTTCAGCCGTACCGGCATGTGCAGGCGCTTGAACGCCGCGTCAATTACGGCCGTAATTAGCGCTGCTATTCATTGAAGTCAATGAATAGCGGCTCCAATTACGGCCAAAGAAGTGACAGGTCACTTCTTCTACGCGGGCGTCTATTTACGCGCCGTCATTTGACAGCGGCGCGTAAATATACGCCTCGTGTGAACAGACAAACGTCTGCCCATTGCTTTCAATGGGCAGATGTTTGTCAGCGCTATTGAGGCGCTATTTTCGGGCGTAATTCGGGGCAAAAACGCCCGATTTACGTCCGTATATAGGCCGTGTGCACATACCCTAAGTGTTTGCTACCGTTACTTACACTGTAACCACAGTTTGTTTACAATTAAACTGTTGCTCTTCAGTTGTTACAGCATAGCAATTCTGTCAAGGTTTCCAGCACATCACAGCAGTGCAGCCTCGGGCTGCCATTTGTGCTCTTGATTAGCACAATAGATTACAGCTATAAAGCGCTGCTTGTAGGCTCCTGTTCACAATTTACAGCAGTACAGCCTTAGGGGGGATTCACACGAGCGTGTATTCGGTCCGTGCGGGCCGCGTGGTTTTCACGCGGCACGCATGGACCAATACAAGTCTATGGGGCAGTACAGACAGTCCGTGCTTTTTGCGCAGCGTTTGTCTGCTGCGCAAAATGCGCGACAGGTTCAATAACTCTGCGTATTTCGCGCATCACGCACCCATTGAAGTCAATGGGTGCGTGAAAATCACGCGCACCACACGGAAGCACTTCCGTGGGACGAGCGTGATTCGCGCAACAGCAGTGAAAAGGATGAATGAAAACCGAAAAGCACCACGTGCTTTTCTGTTTCCGAACATCCAAACGGAGTGTCTTTGCGTACCGAACTTCACCGGGTTCGGCCAAACTCGTTTTGGCCGATCCCGGCAAAAAAATTATCGGTACGCGACATCAGGAGATAGTCACTGTCCATGGTGCTGAAAGAGTTAAACTGTTTCAGCACCATGGACAGTGACTTGCGATCCCAAAATACATTAACCTGTAAAAAAAACCCGAAGTTCTAACTTACCGATTACTCCTGTCTCCTTCCTGCAGTCCGACCTCCCGGGATGACACTTCAGTTCAAGTGACAGCTCCAGCCAATCACAGGCCAAGCACAGGCTGCAGCCAATCACAGGCTGCAGCGGTCACTTGGACTGCTGCGTCATCCAGGGAGGTGGGGCCCGATGTCAAGAGAGGCGCGTCACCAAGGACGCGTCACCAAGGACGCGTCACCAAGGACGCGTCACCAAGGCAACGGCCGGGAAGTTCTCGGTAAGTAGGAACTTTATCTTTTTTTTTGTACAGGTTTTTCGCTGTTGTGTTCGGCATTCACTGTCGAGGGTGCTGAAAGATTTAGCTCTTTCAGCACCTTGGACAGTGACGGGCGTTGACAAGCCTCATCTCTATGATGCCGGCTGCGCGAAAATCACGCAGCCGCGCATCAGACACGCATGACACACGCAGCTGTCAAATGGTTTTTGCGCTCGCAAAACGCTGCGTTGTTTGCGCGCGCAAAAACGCAACGTTCGTGTGAATCTCCCCTTATAGCAGTGCAGCAGGTTATTATTGCCTAATCCTGCGGTACTGCCACTTTACAATTTATTACTGCTTTGCAAACTCAGCAATTTTGACACCATACTTTATATAGCCAAGGTATGTGAGTTTGGGGGTCACTCACACATACCTCTTACACCAAGGATTTTTACAATTATCTCTATTTTAATGCATACAAATAAAAGTTACATATTAATTCAGATCATATACTTTCTCCCTCTTCCCTTCCCTCATACACATGGGATGAATGGTGATTCCAGGAGGCTGGCCTCGACGAAAAAGAGTTACGATCTTTGCGGTGGAATCGCACCTTTTCCACCGCAAAAATGTCAACAGCTGCTATTTGCTGTGGGTTTTACCTCCCCATTGAATTCAATGGGGAAAACCCACAACAAAAAAAGCAGCAATTACGCAAATACAATTGACATGCTGTGGATTAAAAAAACACACCGAATGTCAATCTGAGTGTTTTTTTTCCCCGCTTATCATATACCCAGCGTGGAGATAAGATGTGTTCAAATCTCATCCACTCTGCTGCTACTGTATTATTCTGCAGATTTTCCGCAACTAAATCCATTGAGGAAAATCAGCAGTATTTACATTACTTGTGAACTTACCCTAATAGTGGGATTGTATATGGATAATGGAGGATTTTACTAGTGTGATTGTACATGAATAACTAAGAATTTTAGTAGTGTGATTGTATATTGAAACTGGAGATTTTAGTAGTGTAATTGTACAAGGATAATGAAGAATTTTAGTAGTGTGATTGTATATAGATAACGGGAGATTTTAGTAGTGTAATTGTACAAGGATAACAAAGAATTTTAGTAGTGTGATTGTATATAGATAACGGGAGATTTTAGTAGTGTAATTGTATACGGGAAACAGAAGATTATAGCAGTGTGAATTTATATGGATCACATAAAATTTTAGTAGTATGATTGTATATAGATAACAGGAGATTTTAGCTGTGTGACTTCATGGATATCAGGAGATTTTAGTAGTGTGATTGTATATAGATAATGGGAGATTTTACTAGTACACTTCAGGACAGAGTGGCCATAGGAGGAAGGTCTGCGGTCATGGCCGTCAGCAGGTATGGGGAGGCTGCGGTCCGTGACCATTACAATACCCCTTACGCCCCCTCTTCTTGGGTCCATAGCGAGAGAGGAATTTGGTAACTAGGATAGGGGCATTAAGGTTCTCCTCTGGTTCCCAGAACCCCTCCTCAGGACCAAACCCTCTCTTTCCACCAAATAGAATGTCCTTCCTCCTACCGTCTTGCAGTCCAGGATCTCCTTCACCTCAAACACATCAGATGAACCGCTGGGAGCAATTGCAGTACTAAGAGCTTTACTGTAGCGGTTTAGGACCACAGGTTTCAGGAGGTACACATGAAAGGAGTTGGGGATTCTGAGGGTAGAAGGCAGCTGAAGCTTATAGGAGACAGGGTTCATCTGTTGTAGGATCTCAAAGGATCCGAGGAACCCGGGAGCAAATTTGATGAGGGCACCTTCAAACGAACGTTCCGAGAGGAGGACCAGACCTTGACTCCAGGAGAGAACTGAGGAGGAACTTTTCTTTTATTGGCATGCTTTTTCATGCGGTCCACTGCCTGGAGTATCGCAGACTTAGTTTTCTGCCAGATGTGAATAAAAGTCTCAAATGAAGAATTTGCTGCTGGTACTTAAGTCATGGCTAGCACAGGAAGAGGAACTCGAGGGTGCTGACTGTATACAATGTAGAAAGGAGACGAGGCAGTAGACTCTCTTGTGTGATTGTTGTACGAGAATTCCACCCAAGGCAGAAGTTGCACGCAATTCTCGTGTTGGGCGGAATCGAAATGACGGAGATAGTTCTCCAAAATTTGATTGGTCCTCTCCACTTGACCAGCGGCTGCTACGGGAATTGCAGCTTGAGGTAGCCCGTGCCGCCCGCGAAATGCCCCACCCATATGCCCGGTGTCACCGCTAGCAGCTGTTATGGCTGCTACAGCAGTAGTGACGCTACTACGGGGGCCCGCGCCGCCGAGCATCTAACATCTATGGGCCGAGCGGCACGGCCCTCTCATGCCCGGGCAAGTCGGTAGCCCCGGAGCTAGCGACAGCCACCCCCTCTTGCAGTAATTGTACTTTTGTCTTTAGCACACAGGTACAAATACATGCATTAGCGTTCTGTGCCCCGCCAATCAGTGCCTTTCAATGACGCTAGTGGCGCGATGACATCATCGCGCCGCTTCTGTGCTTAAAGAGTGCTGATTGATGGGGCAAGTCATTCTGCCCTGCCAATCAGCGCCTTTCAATGACGCGCCGCTTGCGTCGTTCATCTCCAGCAGACCTGCTCAAAAGAGAGTAGATCTGCATTGCCACCGGACGGCGCGGGAACGGGATCAGGATGAGCATGGATTATTTTTGTTTCCTACTAAAACTGTGAGTGCCATTATCTACTGTAGGGATCTATCTATGGGGGGGGGGGTGTATATGTGGGGATGTGGGGCACTATATACAGGGGAACTATATGTAGGGCACAATCTACATGGGTGGGCTATATGTGGGAGACTATACACAGGGGTGGGCTATATGTGGAGCACTATCTATAGGGAAGCTATTTGTAGGGCAACATCTATAGGGGTGGGCTATATGTGGGACAATATATACAGGGGTGGCTTACCTGTGGGGCACTATCTAGAGGGGGGGCTATATGTAGGGCACTGTCTACAAGGGTGGGCTATATGTGGGACACTATATATAGGGGGAGCTATATGTGAGGTACTATCTAAAAGGTGGGCTATATGTGAACTATCTATAGGGGAGCCATTTGTAGGGCACTATCTACAGGGGTGAGCTATATGTTGGACACGATATACAAGGGTGGGTTACCTGTGGGGTACTATCTCCAGGGGGGCTATATGTAGGGCACTGTCCACAGAAGTGGGCTATATGTGGGGCATGATCTAAAAAGGTGGGCTATTTGTGGAGCGCTATCTATAGGGGAAGCTATATGTAGGGCAGCATGGTGGCTCAGTGGTTAGCACTATTGCCTTGCAGCTCTGGAGTCCATATGTGGGCACTATCTACAGAGCTCTTACGCAAAATAAACAACTTGAGATTTGAGTGTAATTTCATACTAGTGAGTTTGGATGTGGAGTATCTCTACACCTCTATCCCTCACGAATGTGGCCTGAAAGCCTCTGCCTCCTTTCTTGAGGGCCGGGGTGGTGACTGGGCACATCAAAATTAATTTATAGTGGAGATGCTGGACTTCGTCCTTAACCATAACTGCTTTTCATTTGATGGTAGGTTCTTCCGCCAAGTCCAGGGGACGGCGATGGGCTCATCATTTGCACCATCATATGCCTGTCTGCACCTGGGTTGGTGGGATGAACATGTAGTCTATGAAAATGCTCTATATAAACAAAATGTTGCCTGCTGGTACAGATTTATGGATGATATTCTAGTCTGCAGGAAAGGATCGTTGTTTGAATTGGATCTTTTCCTAAGCGAATTAAATCAAAATTCCTTAAATATCTCGCTAACATGTACTCATAGCAAGGTATCAATACATTTCTTGCATTTGAACATATATAAAGATGATATGCTAAGGACATCTACTTACCGTAAACCGACAGCAGGGAACACCTTACTTCTAGCTAGCAGTCACCACCCCCTCCTCAGATTAAGGGAATACCGGTGGGAGAATTCACGAGAATTAGAAGGAATTGTTCAAACTTTGGTGAATTCAAAACTGAGGCCTTGGAACTATCAGAGAGATTCCAATCGAGGGGATATTCCAAAAAAAAATAATAAAACGTGGATATAACCGATCCTTGAGAATGGACAGAGATGAAGCTGGGAAAAAAGAATGATAAAAGAAGCAAGAAGGATATAGAGTCCGTTTTATATCTAGATCCCACTGGGAAATCTCAGAATTCAAGAGAAAAAATGAAAAAAAGCAAGGCTTGGTTAAAAAAACGCCCAAAGGGCATGTTTAAATGTGGGAGCTTTTCCTACTGCAAATACGTTCTGAAATCAGATAAATTTATGGATGCAAGGGGAATAAAGGAGTACAGAGTACAGACGTTTATCAATTGCCGCTCCTGTATGGTGGTATACTGTATCTGTAATGATAGGGGTGGGGAAACGGACAAGTGAGTCCTAATCTACCCGCCACTCTGTCCCTGCCTACTTGCAACGACCCGCCCTAGGCGACGGGGTACAACTGGGCGGCGGTCCCTACGCTCAGTAAGTGCACGAGACAAACATACAAGGGAATATAAAGCAAAGGGAAAGGGGCAGTTGCTCACGGCAACACCGTGAGCAACAGAGAGGTGAACGAGCCAAGTCAAACCAGGAGAGCACGAGGTACCAAACGCAGAGCAGAAGAGTAGTCAGAAAGCCATACAAAGTATACATCCCCCTGAGGAAGCACTACGTGGCGAAACGCGCGTCGGGGTTTATGCAGCGGAGCGGACATCACTCTTTTACACTCACCTGATTCTATCTATGGGTAAGTCTGTGACTTAGCAGTCATGCTTTGAGCATATTATTGTCTGTTATGACATGCACTACACTTCTGTTCCTTGATACACTTGTTACCTATGGAGACATCGTTCTCCCCTTTTTTCTCTTACATTTCAAGGATGGTGTATTATTGTTCTGATGACTGATATTTAGAGAACTGCTGAAATAGTCGTAGCGTTACTCTTGGATGACAGGTAGCAATAACATTTGATGCGGTCTCCGCTTTTCTATACTTGAGTCTCTTTATGTTATTTTAAATTATGTACAGTGTTTGTGTAATAAAGATTTATACTTTTATATATATATTGGCGTTAAAGGCTTTTTTCTGTCTCTTTGTGGTATATGCATTATTATAGAGCTGCCTATATGATATGGGGGGACGGTTGTGATATAGACAGCTCCCAGCCCTTGTTACTACTCTGTTTGGAGTCTATATATCTGACAATACATATTTAGTAGTATTTCTCTGGTAAAACCTTCTGTGTTACAGAAAAAAAATTGAATAAAATTGAAATTAAGCAAGAAAAATGAAATTTACGAATTTCACCTCCACTTTGCTTTAATTCCTGTGAAATGCCCGAAGGGTTAAAAAACTTTCTAAATGCTGTTTTGAATACTTTGAGGGGTCTAGTTTTTAAAATGGGGTGTTTTATCAGGGTTTCTAATACATAGGCCCCTCAAAGCCACTTCCGAACTGAAGAGGTACCTTAAAAAAAAGGCTTTTGAAATTTTCTTAAAAATATGAGAAATTGCTGTTTATGTTCTAAGCCTTGTAACGTCCAAGAAAAATAAAAGTATGTTCAAAAAACGATGCCAATCTAAAGTAGACATTTGGGAAATGTGAACTAGTAACTATTTTGGGTGGTATAACCGTCTGTTTTACAAGCAGATGCATTTAAATTCTGAAAAATTCTATTTTTTCAAAATTCTCTCAATTTTGCAATTTTTCACCAATAAACACTGAATATATCGACCAAATTTTACCACGAACATGAAGCCCAATGTGTCACGAGAAAACAGTCTCAGAATCGCTTGGATAGGTTTAAGCATTCCGACGTTATTACCACATAAAGCAGAGGCGTAGCTAGGTTCTCCAGCACCCGGGGCAAAGATTGTTTGGCGCCCCCCCCCCCAACTTCTTTCCTGACATCTCCTTCCCCCTCGCCGTGTTTGTTTTCTCTACCAATCGACGTGTCATTTCTTTTTATGTAACGCGAGCATAAAATTATTTGTACATTTCACAAGCAATATGGTTCTATACACAACACCAGAACCAAGCTCGGTACATATATACAGCACCAGCACAAATACAGCTCAATTTAGTGCGACCCCTGCTGTATAGGTTTGTACGGCGTAAAACTACAGCTCCCAGCATAGCCCGAACAATGGTAAGGATATGCTGGGAGATGCCGTTTCACAAAAATAAATCCTATCATAATCATACCACCCATCATCTCGCTGCAGATCGTACAGTGACTACAGTGCTGATAAGAGGCAGAATAAACATTTACATTAAGTGACTCACCGGTGACGTCTCAGATTCTAGTTCTTTTTCTCCATCTGGTCCAGACCTCTATGATGACTTCTCCCGGTCACAGCCCATTTCTGCAGTTTGCCGCTCACATGTCTTCAGCTTCTCACTTTTCCAACATTTCTACACCTATAAAGATAAAGTTCTCATTATACCACACACTACACCCCTAAATATAATAGCGCCAAACACTGCACCTCTAATTATAATAGCACCATACACCGTGTCCCACACACACACTGTGCCCCCTGTAGATAGTATCAATACCTATACCAGACTGTGAAGACTACTAGTATATCCAGAAAATGAAACACACATAGCACAAGTCATGTACCATGACAATATAAAATAAACTTTATTGAAATATACATAACACATTGGCCATCAAAATATAAAAACAATATAGCACACAGTTAAAAAGGAGAGTATGGAGGAGCTGCGTGAATAATCCAATATATATGCTACCATACTAAAAACATCCTGTGATGTGGTAACAAATGCAGATATCTATAGAAAAGATAATCATATAGATCAAGTATTTGGACAACAGAAGCACATAAATATATTTAGCACCTGACAGAAGAGCACACAATTGTGCATGCATATAAAAGTATACAGCTAGAGCTCCAAGTTGCACCCAAAACAAAGACCATGCTTTATAAATAAAGGATATTGCACAAACCCATGGACTGCATGATAGGAAGCACGCAGGAACACTCCACACTGATCGCCCCCGACGCACGTTTCGCAGTCAGCTTTCTCAAGGGGTACTGACTGATGGGATAGTGGTTGTTTTAAATATAAAATGCAGAGGGAGGGGACTACACGAATAGCCAAACACTAAGCAGTGTTCACAGCATATGGAGATCTGCAATCACAGATCAAATTACACCTACCATGCTGCAGGCACCATTAGGCTATGTTCACACAGGGCACTTTGCAGGAGGAACATCCGCCTCAAAATTCTGTTTGGAAGTCCGAGGCAGATATTCCTCTCAATTCCTCTGCAATTCTCGCGCCGCTCTTCGCCCGCGGCCATTGAGCGCCGCGGGCAAAAAACAGCGCGAGACACGCTTTCTCTGCCTCCCATTGAAGTCAATGGGAGGTCAGAGGCGGAAGCGCCCGAGGATAGGGCATGTCGCTTCCACTTCCCGCGAGGCAGTTTTACTGCTCGCGGGAAAAAGACGCCGATGGGAGGCGTTTTCGGGCCGTTTTTGCAGAGTCTTGCGACGTGGTTTCCGCGTCAAAAAAACTCGCCAAAATACTCCGTGCGAATACAGCCTCAATGTGCACGGACGACGGAAGCCACATTCGTCTCTGCGGACGCCATCATACCTGTAGATAGTGCCTGCCATAGAGCCCCTGTAGATAGTGCCCCCATATAGACCACCCCTGTATATAGTATCCCACAAATAACTCCCCCTATAGTGCTCTACAGATAGCCCACCCCTGTATATAGTCCCCTGTAGATATAGCCCAGCCCTGTATATAGTGCTCCACATATAGCCCAACCCTGTATATAGCCCCCTGTAGATATAGCCCACCCCTGTATATAGTGCTCTACAGATAGCCCACCCCTGTATATAGCCCCCTGTAGATATAACCTACACCTGTATATAGTGCTCCACATATAGTCCACCCCTGTATATAGTGTTCCACAGATAGCCCAACCATGTATGTAGCCCCCATGTAGATATAGCCCACCCCTGTATATAGTGCTCCACAAATAACTCCCCCTATAGTGCTCTACAGATAGCCCACCCCTGTATATAGCCCCCTGTAGATATAGCCCACCCCTGTATATAGAGCTCTACAGATAGCCCTACAGGGCTGGGCTATATCTACAGGGCTGGGATATACACAGGGGGGCTATATATACAGGGGTGGGCTATACACAGGGGGGCTATACACAGGGGGCTATATCTACAGGGGTGGGCTATATACAGGGGTGGGCTATATACAGGGGGAATATATCTACAGGGGGCTATATCTACAGGGCTGGGCTATATACAGGGCGACTATATCTACAGGGGGGCTATATACTGGGGTGGGCTATCTATGGAGCACCATATACAGGGGTGGGCTATATCTACAGGGGGCTATATACTATATAGCCCACCCCTGTATATGGTGCTCTATAGACAGCCCACTCCAGTATATAGCCCCCTGTAGATATAGTCCCCCTGTACATAGCCCAGCCCTGTAGATATAGTCCCCCTGTAGATATAGTCCCCTGTATATAGCCCAGCAGATATAGTCCCCCTGTATATAGCCCAGCCCCGTAGATATAGTCCCCCTGTATATAGCCCCCCTGTAGATATAGTCCCCCTGTATATAGCCCAGCAGATATAGTCCCCCTGTATATAGCCCAGCCCTGTAGATATAGTCCCCCTGTAGATATAGATATAGTCCCCCTGTATATAGCCCCCCTGTAGATATAGTCCCCCTGTAGATATAGTTCCCCTGTATATAGCCCAGCAGATATAGTCCCCCTGTATATAGCCCAGCCCTGTAGATATAGTCCCCCTGTATATAGCCCCCCTGTAGATATAGTCCCCCTGTAGATATAGTTCCCCTGTATATAGCCCAGCAGATATAGTCCCCCTGTATATAGCCCAGCCCTGTAGATATAGTCCCCCTGTATATAGCCCAGCCCTGTAGATATAGTCCCCCTGTATATAGCCCAGCCCTGTAGATATAGTCCCCCTGTATATAGCCCAGCCCTGTAGATATAGTCCCCCTGTATATAGCCCAGCCCTGTAGATATAAATTCAAAAAAAGGCTGCCTGCCGGCAGAAATGAGCCCTGTTTTCAAACTATTATTTAAAGAGTAAAAATAAAAAAGTCTTTATTCGATTTGCAACAAGGACAGACTACATGAAATTTAAAAGTTAATGTCCATTTCTGACAGCAATTAGCACAGTGCCAGACGTGAGAGCTCTGTCTAGAAAGGGTTAAGTACCACAGCTACAGAGCGCTACATACAGTTGGTTATTAGTTAGATTCAAAGATGTCAATAGGACAATTATTAAAATAAAGGTAGAAGCCCCCCCTGTAGATATAGTCCCCCTGTAGATATAGTCCCCCTGTATATAGCCCAGCAGATATAGTCCCCCTGTATATAGCCCAGCCCTGTAGATATAGTCCCCCTGGATATAGCCCCCCTGTAGATATAGTCCCCCTGTATATAGCCCAGCCCTGTAGATATAGTCCCCCTGTATATAGCCCAGCCCTGTAGATATAGTCCCCCTGTATATAGCCCAGCCCTGTAGATAGACACCCCCGTAGATAAAGTCCCCTGTGTAGACAAAGTCCCCCCCGCAGATACAGACACACACTTCTATTACAATTTAAAAATAAAAAAATTTCAAACTCACCTTATTCCCGCTCCCACGCCGTCCGGCAGCCATGGAGACCTGCTCTCTTCTGCGCAGGTCTCCAGGGGGTTGAACACAGCGTCTATGAAAGGCGCTGATTGGCTGGGCAGGATGACTTTCCCTGCCAGTCAGTCAGCGCCTTTCATCGACGGAAGCGTCACTGGTACAAAAGGTACCAGTCGCTTCATTCGTGGAGAGGCGCTGAATGCCCGGGCACGGAACGTGCCCGGTCATTCATTGCTTCTAATTGTACCGGTGTCCTTGCCCCGCTTGCCCCCCCCCTAGCTACGCCCCTGCATAAAGTGAAATATGTCAGATTTGAAATAGGGGCTCTGAGCCTTAAGGCCCAAACTAGACTGCGTCCTTAAGGGGTTAAGAATTAATGGGAACTTTTAATTGAAATTGAGAACGAACCATATATAAACGGCACACACTTGGAGTGCAATAATGGCTCTGAGGAAGTCCCAGATGGGATGAAACGCATTAGCCAATTACCTTTTGACACGTGTGTTTGACGTCACACACCGTGTACCTGTGCTGGATCTAACTTTAGGCTGTAATGAGTGCAGTCGTGCCTGTACTATACCTGAACGTAAGGAGGCACAAAGGGAGATAGATCTGGACAAACCTGTAAAAAGCCATGAGAAATGCCATGGAAGAGAGAGGCTTAATAAATACCTATATAGAACCAGACCTAACAATAAACGTTATGGTAAACGTCCACACATATCAAAGAAAAGCAAATAATAAATACCTATAACTGTATGTGAGGACAGATATTAGCACCCCTAAGGGAAAAATATAAAACCAAGTACAAACAAAGAATTTGCAAAAAATATATAATCCTTTATTACAATAAATACAAGAACATATTGGCCATCAAGACCTAAAAACCACAAACAATTAAAATATGCACAGTGGACAACATGAGATTTATTGACAAATGGCATATATACAATAAATCAGAAAATGCCAAACAAGAGTCATACTGACAGTCATGCCATAAATGTGTATACTCAAATGAATATATAGCAGAAGCCTGGAGCTGTATCTCCAGAAAGATATGCAAAGACTTAACAGTACAATATAGACCCTGGTCAAAAATGACATGCAAAAAGAGCTAAGTAGCCAACACTGAGTAGTCAGTGTGAGTATGTAGGTATAGAAACCAGGAAATCACCTAAAGTCATAATAAGTCCCAGAAGCCATACCAACCAATATATTGCATGCCAGATCAGTGAAAATGAATGTCCACAGCAGGAGCCCCGACGCGCGTTTCGCGGTAGCTTTTTCAAGGGGTACTCAACGAGAGAGGCGTGCCTGGACCTTATGAAAATTGGATCCCGTCCTAAAAGACGTGTTGGAACCTGGACTACACTTGTAACATAAAGGTACCAGTGAATGAACCTCTAGTCAAGAGCAGGAAATCCCTTTCTCCAAGCATACTTTGGGAGTGTCTTGTACGTCTCTCCCGCAAACACATGAAGTAAATTGGATGTTGCTAAATCTCACGAAGAGATAATCTGATTTTCCTCTTGGCACAAGCCTTTATTATTTAGCCATCTCCAGCTACATATGGATGATATGTGGATGACTGTTTCCCCGGAATTATATACTGCTTAAAGATCTATTTGGATGCATGCATCTATTGTTCGGTATATTGAAATAGCGCCCGTATAATGTGAATAATAGATTACCATGTTAATTGTATTTTCATAATTATGATAATTGCTTAATATTTTAATAATGAAATAATTTTTGATTTTGTTTAACAAGTCTGTACTTTGCACTTATTTTTTAAGTGGAGTGTGCTGATTTTGTCCAACAGTTTTTTTTCTTTTCCTTTTGCTAAACTATCTACAGAGGGCTGTATATGGGGCACTATCTACAGAGACTTCTATGTAGGGTACTATCTACAGAGGCTCTATGGGGTCACTATTTACATGGGGCACGGTGTGTGTGGGACACAGTGCATGGTACTATTATAATCAGGGACACAGTGTATGGCACTATCATAGTTCGTGGTGCAGTGTATGGCGCTTTATTATATTTAGAGGTGTTGAGAATTTTTTCTTCGTTTTAAAGGTGCAGAAATTTTGCAGAAAGCTGAAGACATCTGAGCGGACAACTGCAGAAATGGGTAGGGGCCAGGAGAAATCCATCATAGAGGTCTGGACCGGAGGGAGAAAGAACTAGAATCTGAGACTTCACCGGTGAGTCACTGAATGTAAATGTTTATTCTGCCTCTAATCAGTACTGTAGTCACTGTATGATCTGCAGCGAAATGATAAGTGGTATGATTTATTTATTTGTGAAACAGCATTTCCCAGCATATCCTCACCATTGTTTGGGCCATGCTGGGAACTGTAGTTTTACGCCATACAAACCTATACGGCAGGGGTTGCACTAAATTGAGCTGTATTTGTTCTGGTGTTGAATATATATACTGAGCTTGGTTCTGGGGCTGTATATATGTACTGATCTTGGTTGTGATGCTGTATTTAAGTACTGAGCTTTGTTCTTGTGCTGTGTATATGTATGAGCTTGCTTCTGGTACTGTATATATGTACTGAGCTTGGTTCTGGGGCTGTATATATGTACAGAGCTTTGTTCTGGTGCTGAATATATGTACTGAGCTTGGTTCTGGGGATGTATATATGTACTGAGCTTTGTTCTGGGGATGTATTTATGTCCCGAGCTTGGTTCTGGAGATATATTTATGTATTGAGCTTTGTTCTGGTGCTGTATTCATGTATTGAGCTTTGTTCTGGTGATGTATATATGTATTGAGCTTGGTTCTGGTGTTGTATATATGTTCTGATCTTGGTCCTAGTTCTTTATTTATGAACTGAGGTTGATTCTGGTGCTGTATATATGTCAGAGCTTTGTTCTAGTGCTGTATTTATGTACTGAGGTTTGTTCTGGTGCTGTATATATGTATTCAGCTTGGCTCTCGTGCCGTATATGTCATGTCCGTGGCTGCGTGGTTCACTCACCTCCTGATGGCCACAGCCATGGGTCTGCGAGCGCCGGCCCCAGTCTCCTCCTCAGGAGACGCCAGCGCTCACTTCCACTCACCTCGGCCGGGTCCCGCTCTTAAAGGGGCAGCACGCGCACCAGCCTTTAATGTGTAATCAGCCCATGAGTGCCCTGAACTATAAGAAGGGCCCAGACCCATGCTTCGATGCCTGAGCGTTGTTGTCATACCCTAAGTTTGTCTTGCAAATGGTCTCCTAGTGTTTTCCAGTTCCCTGTACCTGTATCCCGTTCTATCCTGGTCAAGTCCCGTGCTGAGCTGTAGTCATGCTGTGCTGTATACCACGCCTGTCCTGCTACACCACGCCTGACGTCTGCCTGCTGCCTAGTGCCAGCCGAGGGTGTCTTGCTACTGTCCGAGCTGCCACAGGTACCCTATACGAACTATAGACTGTTACCTGTGCCCAGTTGGCCAGCTGCCATACCGTCAAGGCGGTGCGGCCCAGTGGGTCCACGAACCCTATGTGACAGTACGCCCCAGGCCATGGACCCCGCTGGTCAATCCAAGACCAAGATGACGTCACAAGCTGCCGTTCCTCCTGCTACACCTCCTGGCAGTGTTGATCCTCAGACAAACACATCCTGGCAGCGTTGATCCTCGTTTTTCTTTGCCACTTCCTGACCGCTATGTTGGAGACGCGAGGACCTGTCGTTGATTCTTCAACCAGTGCCAGATCCTCTTCAGTCTATATAATAGTGCATTTTCGTCTGACGGCGCAAGGGTCGCTTTCATAATCTCTCTCCTCACTGTCAGGGCCCTTGCATGGGCGAATCCTATCTGGGAGAGACAAGGAACAGAGACCCGTGACTTCCAGGGATTCCTCCAGACTTTTCGCATGGTGTTTGAGGAGCCTGGACGAGTCTCTTCTGCAGTGGCTTTCTTGCTAAACCTACGCCAAGGAGACACCTCCGTGAGCGAGTACACCATCCACTTCCGCACCCTGGCGGGAGAACTGTTGTGGAACAATGAGGCCCTGGTGGCTACATTCTGGCAGGGACTGTCTCCTAGGATTAAGGACGAACTTGCCACCCGAGATCTATCGTCTACCCTGGAAGACCTCGTCCTTCTGTCCGTCCGGATTGATATGAAGATCCGAGAATGCCTCCAAGAAGCTCGTCGGGAGAGAGGCCTCCCTAGTCCGGCCCCATCCTTGCAGCAACCTCTGCTGTCCTCAGATGCCGATCCTCCTAAGGAGTCTGTGAGCATGGACCGGTGTAAGCTATCTACCCAGGAGAAACAATGCAAACGCACTTCAGGACTCTGTCTATATTGTGGCCTCGGAGGCCATCTTGTGCGTCTGTGTCCCCAAAAGCCCCAAAGCCTAGGGTTGGTAGGAGAGACAACCTTGGGTAAGAAAGGACTTCCGTCTGAATTGTCCTTACCCGTGACCATAGTGTCCGGCGAGAAAACGCATCGGGTCTCTGCGTATCTGGACTCTGGATCCGCTGCTAATTTCATTTGTAGAGACCTGGTGGATCTTCTTCAATTACCCACTACCTCTCTGGAAAGGCCATTGATGGTTTCATCGGTAAATGGACTTCCTCTGCCAGACCCAGTTATAGCTGTGACCAAGCCGCTGAGGCTCCAAGTGGGAGCTCTTCACTCCGAGTTGCTATCGTTCTTTGTCTTGTCCAAGGCCATTAACCCCGTGCTGCTGGGCCTGCCTTGGCTCCGACTACATCCCCCAGTCCTGGTCTGGAACTCTGGATAGGTTCTCCAGTGGGGCCCCGAGTGTCACAACCGTTGCCTGGGACAGATTCGTTCGGCGCAGCCTCCTCTGCTTCAGTCCTTGGCAGGATTGCCGGGTCATTATGCTGAATTTTTGGACTTCTTCAGCAAGAAGGAGGCGGAGACGCTGACCCCACACTGGGCATATGACTGTCCTATCGAGCTGATTCCTGGTGCATCCCTTCCCCATGGTAGGATATATTGTCGCTCCTTACCAGAGAGTCTGTCCATGTCCACCTGTGTTAAAGAACACTTGGAGCGGGGCTTCATACGGAAGTCTTCCTTCCCGGCAGGAGCCGGGTTCTTCTTCGTCAAGAAGATGGTTCTCTGCATCCCTGTATCGAGCCTGTCTTGCTACTGTCCGAGCTGCCACAGGTACCCTATACGAACTATAGACTGTTACCTGCGCCATGTTGGCCAGCTATCATACCATCAAGGCTGAACGGCCCAGTGGGTCCACAAACCCAACGTGATAGTATATATGTATGAGCTTGGTTCTGGTGCTGTATATATGTACTAAGATTGATTCTAGTGCTGTATATGTGTCAGATCTTGGTTCTAGTGCTGTATTTATTTATTGAGCTTGGTTGTGGTACTGTATATATGTATGAGCTTGGTTCTGGAGCTGTAATTATATAGGATATATTTATAATAACAAAATTGCAGGGCAGATGGAATTTTTTCAATTCATCTTATATTTGATGGGAACCTTCTGGTAGTTTTAACCTCTTGAAGCGCCACCATGCGGTAATACATGACCTGACAATATTTCCAAATGTATGTTTATTTCAGATGCAGCAAAATCTTTAAAATCAACTTTTAAAATGGCGCACACTATATGCTAATTACTCATTAAAGGGTCATGGGGCGGTGCCGCTATCCTGAAGAGTCACATAGTCCTGCCTCCAAACCCACCTTTCCATATTTGATTGACATCCCCCTGGCTGATACAACTTTGCTCAGATGTGCCATTACCTTGTACTACTTGGGGGGCTATGTGGCACTATATACAAGGTGGCGCTGTGTAGCACTATACATAATGGGGGCTGTGTGGCACTATCTACTAGGGGGGCTGTATGGCACTATTTACAAGGGGGAGGGCTGTGGCTCTATCTACAGGGGGATGTGTGTGGCGAAAACTACAGCGGTCTGTGTGTGGCACTATCTACTAAGGGAGGCTGTGTGGCACTATATACAAGGGAGGGGGACCGTGTGGCATTATATACAGTGGGAGCTGTATAGCGCTATATACAGGGGGGCTTTATGGCAATATCTACAAGGGGGAGGTGGGCGCTATCTACAAGTGGTGTATGGCACTCTACAGGGGGGCTGTATTGCACAATCTACAGGTGGTGCTATCTATAAGGGGGCTGCATATGGCACCTGGGGGGGGGCAGTCAAGAGTTTGCTATGGGACCCAGTCTTTCCTAGTTACGCCCCTGCATTGGACTGTGGGGGATAGGTAGAAGAGAAGTCCAGTTTTACATCTAACAGGTTACACAGTTTTTCCAGAACTTGGATGTAAACTGTACTCCCCGGTCCGAGACAATATGCAGAGGAAGTCCGTGTAGCTGGAAGACGTGCAGAATAAACAGATTTGCCAGGCGAGGAGTAGACGGGATGCCAGTCAGTGGAATACAATTTGCCATTTTAGAGAAACAATCCACTACTACCCAGATCCTAGTACATCCAGCTGAAGGAGGAAGGTCAGTGATAAAGTCCATAGCAATATGCTGCCAAGTGGCATCAGGAACAGGCAGGGGTAGTAGCAGGTTTGGAGCGGGTAGATTTGTTCAAGGCATAGTTCATACATGAAGAGACATAGTCCGCAAAATCTCCAGGCAGAGTGGGCCACCAATAGTGATGAGCTATCAAGTCCTGTGTCTTATGGACACCAGAGTGCCCAGCTAGTTTAGAGTTGTATCCCCAGTGGAGAATTCTCTTCCTGTCAGCAAGACGGACAAAAGTCTTTCCTGGAGGAATGTCTAGAATTTGCAGAGGGTTAGCAGCAAAAATCCTAGAAGGATCTATGATATATTGAGGAGTCTCCTCAGAGTCATTGGTTTTGAAGGAGCGAGACATTCTTGTCTGCAGGCCGGTGAAGCAAAAACTGAAATCGGGTGAAGACCAACGACCATCTGGCTTGGCGTGTTTTTAACCATTGAGCCGACTGTAGGTACGTGAAGTTCTTGTGGTCTGGATAGATGATAATAGGATGAATATCCCCTGCCAACAAATGCCTCCACTCCTCTAAAGCCAACTTGATGGCCAGCATTTCCCGATGGAATAGTTGCGTTCTACTGGGGAGAGTATCATTTTGTGAAGAAGCCACAAGCCACCATCTTGCCTTTAGAGTTCTTTTGGCATAGTAGTGCTCCTGCACCTACGGAAGAGGCCTCCACCTCCAGAAAGAACTGATGCTGAAAAGAAAATTTGCAGCTGCTCCAGAGTTCAGATTGGTGAGACATCACACTCCTCCTCAGCCTGAGATGATGGTCACAGGAATGAATAACTTGGGAGAGGCTTTGACGCTTGGTGTCGTCTCAGCTGCGGTTGTCTCTCCAACCAACTGTAGGTGCTGGAGTTTCCCAGCTTTTGTGGACATTGGCGCACGAAATGGCCTTTAAGGCCATAATACAGGCACAGACCTGAAGTGGGTCTGCGCTGTTTCTCATGCTCGGAAAGTTTGATTCTGTCTACCTGCATAGGTTCCTCAGGTAGGGCAACAGGAGGAGGCAATAGTGGTCTCTGGAATGAGGGTGCCAGTTTGTGGAAACGTCTCTCCCTCCAAACCTCCTGAGCACAATCTTGGATCCTCATGTCGACCTGAGTAGCCAACAGGATAAGAGCATCCAGGGTAGAAGGAAGATCGCCCACTGCTAGCTTGTCTTTGATGTGTGAGGACAGTCCCTGCCAAAAGGTTACCACCAACGCCTCATTGTTCCATGCCAACTCTGCCGCCACGGTACGGAAGGAGATACTGTGGACCCTCCTTGCTTGAGAGTTAGCAGAGTGGCCTCTGCAGAGGATGTTCGACCCGGCTCCTCGAACACAGTATGAAAAGTCTGTAGGAATAAAGCTAGGTCCGAGAATTCAGGTCCCTCATATTCCAAGATGGGATTCGCCCATGACGGGGTCTTGCCAGCGAGAAGGGCAATGATGAAAGCTACCTTGGCCTCATCAGAGGGGAAGAGATGAGCTCGTTGCCTAAAATGAATGATACATTGATGAAACCTATACAGGCTCTAGGGTCACCATCATAGTGGGGAGAAAGAGGCAACAAAACTGTGAATCCGGAACAGACAGAAAAAGAGACGGGCAGTGGAACGGCAGCAGGATCAGGAAGAGGAGCATGGCGATGATGGAGTTTACGACCACGAGGAGTTGATCCTGGTGCGCACGTAGGTCACGCATATCTGTTTGTATCACCTGAACTGCAGTCT
This sequence comes from Rhinoderma darwinii, assembly GCF_050947455.1. Lineage (NCBI taxonomy): Eukaryota > Metazoa > Chordata > Amphibia > Anura > Rhinodermatidae > Rhinoderma > Rhinoderma darwinii. Next base: position 37,686,927 of record NC_134698.1, read on the forward strand.
TAGATTGGCCAGCGAGTTCCTTGGCTTGAGTGTACTGTCACGATCTAGGGGTATGTGAACCCACTAGGCCACTCCGCCGTAGCGGAGAGGCAGCTGGCCAAGTCACAGTCTATGCAAAGTCTATACAAAAAGTTTGTAGCACAAGGGTACCTGAGATAGTTCAGACAGTGGCATAGGCTCTGGCATGGATGGGGCTAGATGTGGAAGGTTGTGCCAGACGTGGCGGATGATATCAGGAGTGGCAAATGACACCAGACGTGGCATGTAACAGCAGGCGTGTCAGGTTGCGCCAGAACTGGTGGAAGATACCAGGGGTGGTAGATGACACCAGATGTGGCGTATAACAGCAGGCGTAGCAGGTTGCGCCAGATGTGGAGTATAACAGCAGGCAGCACAACACGACTCCAACACTAAACAGGCTCAGGAACAAAACACAGCACGGGATACAGGTAGCAGGGCAGGGGAACAATGGGAGCAGGATAACACTAAGGAACCATTTGCAATACGATCATGGTAAGACTACATCAACGCTCAGGGAAGGAGTGAAAGGTCAGGGCCCCTTTTATAGTCCAGAGTGATCTGGGTAATAATTAATTAAATAATTACTTATGCGCACAGGCCAGGAACCAGCGTGCGCCCCTAGTGGACAATACAGGAGAGAGCGGCCAGATGTGCTTATGTCTCCAGGGAAGGAGACGTCGGCCACAGGAGGAAGGTCTGCAATCGTGTCAGTCAGCAGGTAAGGGGAGACTGCGGTCCGTGACCGGGCCATTACAATGGATAACTGGAGATTTTAGTAGTGTGATTGTAAATGGATAACAGGACATTTTAGTAGTGTGATTGTATATGGATAACTGTAGATTTTAGTAGTGTGATTTTCTATGGATAACTAGATTTTAGTAGTGTGATTGTATATGGATAACTGTAGCTTTTAGTAGTGTGATTGTATATGGATAACTGTAGATTTTAGCAGTGATTGTATATGGATAACTGTAGATCTTAGTAGTGTGATTGTATATGGATGTAATGTCCGTGGCTGCGGGCCATCAGCTCCAACCTACCCCTGACAGCCGCAGCCACGAGTCGGCAAGCGCTGGCCCCAGCCTCCTCCTCAGGAGACGCCAGCGCTTGCGTCCACTCACCTCAGCTGGATCCCGTAGGGATGCTCTTGAAGGGGCAGCGCGCGCACCGGAACTTGTGATGAACTTTGACCCGTGAGTACCCTGGACTATAAGAGGGGTCCAGCCCCCTGCTTCTATGCCTGAGTGTTGTTGTTTCCCTTAGTCTGTCTTGCAAAAGGTCTCCTAAGTGTCTTCCAGCTTTCCAGTGTTCCCCGTACCTGTATCCTATATCCTGTTTCCCGTGCTATCTGTACCATCCTGGTCGACTGCTGTGCTGAGCTGTTGTCGTGTTGTGCTTCATCTCCACGCCTGTTCTGCTGCTCCACGCCTGACGTCTACCTGCCGTCTGGTCCCAGCCGAGCCTGCCTTGCTGCTGTCTACATTGCCTCAGGTACCCTTTTCTGGACTATTGCCTTTGTACCATACCTGCTTGGCCAGCTGCCATACCGCTACGCGGTACGGCCTAGTGGGTCGACACCCTGCCTCGTGACAGTACACTCAGGCCATGGACCCCGCTGGTCAATTTAAGGGCATGTCACCCTCCCAAGCCATGCAGGCGGACCTGCAGGATCTCCGAACAAGAAAGGATCAACTTCTTGTGTCGGTGGACTCCATAGCGCAGCAACTAGGTGCTTCCATTTCCTCTATACAAGCTCCCCCGACCGACCCTCCTGCTACTTCTCCTGGCGGTTCCAGTTCGGATTCCCGGTTCTCGCTGCCATTACCTTCTCAGTTCCATGGAGGCGCAAGTACGTGCAGGGGATTTCTGAACCAATACTATATCATTTTTCCCTGCACGCCTGAGCATTTCCGTTGGACGGAACCAAGATTGCCTTCATCGTGTCTCTACTTGCTGGCAAGGCACTGGAATCGACGAACCCAATCTGGGAACGACAGGGACCCGAGACTTCCAGGGGTTCGTACGGTTATTCCGTACTGTGTTTGAGGAGCCAGGACGTGTTTCATTGGCAGCCACAGCTATCTTCAACCTTCGCCAAGAGGACACCTCCGTGGGTGAATACACCATCCAGTAATGGACCCTGGCGGGAGAGCTGTCCTGGAACAATGGTGGCATCCTTCTGGCATGGCCTGTCGCCCAAGATCAAAGGCGACCTACCACCTGCCTTGGACGACCTGATTCTGTTGGCTACTCAGGGAAGATATAAGGCTCAGGGACAGGTCTCATGAGATGCAACAGGAGAGACGTCTTCCTAGATTGGCATCCAACTTTCAACAACCCCTCTTGCCTTCATCTACTGCTACGCCGGTGGTGCCGATGCAGGTGGATCGTCTAAAATTGTTTATACAAGAGAAACAGTGCAGGCACACCACTGGTCTCTGCCTGTATTGCGGCCTCGCTGGCCATGTCGTGCATCTGTGTCCACAGAAACAAAAAAAGCCTAACGCCTAGGTTTTGGTTGGAGAGACAACCCTGGGCGCTACTGCATTTAATCGTGAACTCTCTTCCTAACTGTTTATTGCCATGACCATCGTCGCTGGCAAGAGGCTCCATCCGGTTTCTGCATACCTGGACTCTGGCGCTGCAGCTAATTTCATCTGTCAAGACCTTGTGGATCTTCTCCAGTTGCCTACTGTCCGCCTGGAAAGGCCGTTGATCGTTGCCTCGGTAGATAGACTGCCTTTGCCTGACCCAGTTTTTTCTGTGACCAAGCCATTGAGACTTGAAGTGGGAGCTCTTCACACTGAGCTCATCTCCCTGTTTGTTCTGCCCAAGTCTGTCAACCCCGTGCTGCTGGGTTTGCCTTGGCTCCGTTTGCACGCCCCAGTCCTGGATTGGAAATCCGGAGAGGTTTTCCAGTGGGGTCCCAAGTGTCTCAACCGCTGTCTGGGTCATATCCATCCACCGCAGTCTTCTCTGCATCAGACATTGGCAGGGTGGCCTCCGTGTTTCTCTCAGTTCGCTGATGTCTTCGACAAGAAGGAAGCAGAGACCTTGCTGCCTCATCGTGTCTATGATTGTCCGATTGACTTGGTTCCTGATTCATCCCCTCTTCGCGGTAGAGTATACCCTCTCTCCCAGCCAGAGACAGTCTATGTCGACCTATATTAAGGAAAATCTGGATAGGGGCTTCATTCGTAAATCCTCATCCCCGGCCGGAGCCGGGTTCTTCTTTGTCAAGAAGAAGGATGGATCCCTCCGTCCCTGCATTGACTACCGAGGCCTCAATTGGATCACGGTGAAGAACAGGTACCCTTTGCTTTTAATTTCGGAACTGTTCGATCGCATACGGGGGGAATTTTTTTTTCTAAGCTGGACTTTACGGGGGGCCTACAACCAGATTCAGATTTGTCAGGGTGACGAGTGGAAGACCGCATTTAATACTCGTGATGGGCACTTTGAATACCTAGTGATGCCCTTCGGCCTGTGTAACGCTCCCGCGGTGTTCCAGGAGTTTGTGAATGACATTTTCCGTGACCTCCTCTATGTTTGTATAGTAGTGTACCTTGATTTTTTTCCCCAGATCCAGTAACTCATCAGAGTCATGTCTGCCAGGTGTTGCTTCGTTTAAGGGAGAATCATCTTTACGCCAAGCTGGAGAAGTGCATGTTTGAAAAAAAATCCCTTCCCTTCCTGGGCTACATAATCTCTGATCAGGGCCTCAAAATCGACCCTGAGAAGGTAAAGGCTGTCCTGGAGTGGCCGCGCCCCCAGGTCTTATGGGCCATACAACACTTCCTTGGATTCGCCAACTTCTACCGGCTGTTCATCCCCAACTTCTCGTCATTAACAGTCCCCATCTCTTCCCTCACAAAGAAGGGTATGAATGCCAAAATGTGGACTCCGGAGGCTGAAGCCACATTTGAGACTTTGAAAAAAGCCTTTCAAGTCAGCCTTTATACTTCACCACCCTGATGTGTCCCTACAGATTTCTTTAGAGGTGGACGCTTCCTCTGTTGGTGCTGGCGCACTGTTGTTCGAGAGAGGTTCTAAAGGCAAGACTGTGGTATGTGGCTCCTATTCCAAACTGTTTTCTTTCGCAGAGCGCAACTACTTGATTGGGGATCGGCATTTACTGGCCATTAAGCTGGCCCTGCAGGAGTGGAGACACCTACTGGAAGACGCAGTCCACCCTATACTGGTCTTCACGGATCACAAAAATCGGACCTATTTACAGACGGCTCAACGGCTGAATCCTCGTCAAGCCAGGTGGTCGTTATTCTTTGCTCGATTCCGGTTCGAATTCCACTACCGACCTGCCGACAAGAATGTGAGGGCTGATGCCTTGTGTAGGTCATTCGACACAGAGGACACTGTGGAGTCTCCACAGAATATTATTGATCCTTCCTGCATCTTCTCTCTGCAGGTTAGAGACATTCCTCCAGGAAGAACTTTTGTACGTCTGGCTGACAGAGGAAGAATCCTTCGCTGGGGTCACAGCTCCAAGCTGGCAGGTCACGCGAGGACTCGTAAGACCCAAGACCTAATCGCCCGGCAGTTCTGGTGGCCCACGCTGCCCAAAGACGTCAGGGACTTTGTTTCCTCATGCACGGTATGCGCAGCTAATAAAATTGCCCACTCCAGACCAGCTCCAACCACTGCCTGTGCCTGATGCCCCCTAGCAGCATGTTGCAATGGACTTTGTCACGGATCTTCCTCTCTCTGCGGGTTGCAGTGTGATCTGGGTGGTGGTGGATCAATTCTCTAAAATGGCTCACTTTGTTCCCCTGACTGGCCTGCCTTCTGCTGCTCGACTGGCTGACCTCTTCATACAACACATCTTCCGTCTGCACGGCTTGCCCCTGCATATTGTTTCGGATCGAGGGGTTCAGTTCACTTCAAAGTTTTGGAGAGCACTCTGCAGTCTCCTTGGTGTAAAATTGAACTTCTCTTCGGCCTATCATCCCCAGTCCAATGGGCAAGTCGAGAGGATTAACCAAATTATGGAGAACTATCTGCGGCACTTCGTTTCCAGACGACATGATAACTGGGTGCAACTGCTCCCGTGGGCAGACTTGTCCTATAATAACCATACTAGTGAGTCCACCACATCCAGCCCGTTCTTCATAGTATATGGCCAACATCCTCGAATACCTCTTCCTGTTTCTACTATGTCCCAGGTGCCTGCAGCTGACTCAACCTTCAGGGACTTTCTGCAAATATGGCAACAGACCCGATCTTCTATTCTGCTAGCGGTGGATCGCATGAAGAGAAAAGCAGATACTAGCAGACGGGATCCTCCTCAGTTTCTTCCAGGTACGAGAGTCTGGTTGCCCTCAAAGAATATCCGGCTGAGGGTGCCGTCCTGTAAATTTGCTCCCAGGTTCCTCGGACCATTCGAGATCCTGCAACAGATCAACCCTGTCGCCTACAAGCTTCGGCTGCCTCCAACCCTCAGGATTCCCAACTCCTTCCATGTCTCCCTTCTGAAACCAGTGGTTCTGAACCACTTTACCCAGACTCCTAGCCCTGCGGTTGCCTCCAGCGGCCCTTCGGACACCTTTGAGGTCAAGGAGATCTTGGACACCAAGAGAGTGCGAGGAAAAACTTTTTATTTGGTGGATTGGAGGGGGTTCGGTCCTGAAGAGAGGTCCTGGGAGTCAGAGGAGAATCTCAATGCCCCTACTCTTCTGAAAACGTTTCTCTCTCGCTCTGGTTGCAAGAAGAGGGGGTGTAAGAGGGGGGATACTGTAATGTCCGTGGCTGCGGGCCGTCAGCTCCAACCTCCCCCTGGCAACCGCAGCCACGAGTCGGCAAGCGCTGGCCCCAACCTCCTCCTCAGTAGACGCCAGCGCTCGCATCCACTCACCTCAGCAGCATCCCGTAGGGTGCGCGCGCACACTTGTGCCCGCACTTAAAGGGGCAGCGCACGCACCGGAACTTGTGATGAACTTTGACCCGTGAGTACCCTGGACTATAAGAGGGGTCCAGCCCCCTGCTTCTGTGCCTGAGTGTTGTTGTTTCCCTTAGTCTGTCTTGCGAAAGGTCTCCTAAGTGTCTTCCAGCTTCCCAGTGTTCCCCGTACCTGTATCCTGTTTCCCGTGCTATCTGTACCATCATAGTCTACTGCCGTGCTGAGCTGTTGTCGTGCTGTGCTTCATCTCCACGCCTGTTCTGCTGCTCCACGCCTGACGTCTACCTGCCGCCTTGTCCCAGCCGAGCCTGCCTTGCTGCTGTCTACATTGCCTCAGGTACCCTTTTCTGGTCTATAGACTTTGTACCATACCTGTTTGGCCAGCTGCCATCCTGCTACGCGGTACAGCCCAGTGGGTCCACACCCCGCCTCTTGACAATGGATAACTGCAGATTTTAGTTATGTGATTGTAGATGGATAACTGTAGATTTTAGTAGTGTGATTGTATTTGGATAACTGTAGATTTTAGTAGTGTGATTGTATATGGATAACTGTAGATTTTAGTAGTGTGATTGTATATGGATAACTGTAGATATTAATAGTATGCAGTGGCGTAGCTATAGGGGTCACAGCAGTCACAATTGCGACCGGGCTCCGAAGCCAGGGGGGCCAGCCGATCCCTGCACCACATCAATAAAAAGTTACTATAATAACTGGGGCTACTATAGTAACTGACAGTACTTATCCGCCTGGTTCCGGAGCGCAGCAGAGGTCCTCATAGCACAGCGCTGTGCGCAGTGCATGACGTCACAATGCTTTGCACCGCGCACGACACCCCGACCCTGGATAGAGTCAGGACAGGATCTCCGCTGCGGCTGAAGTGGAGGGTAAGATTAATATCACTGTCTGCTGAAGCTGATAGGTCGGGGTCCAACTCCCGGGACCCCGTCAATCAGCTGTTTTGAAAGGGCCGCAGTGCTCGTACGAGAGCAGCTTACCCTTCATTCAGGTCACCTGCTCTCACTGTGAATCCGTGTCGGCGACTCACAGTGTGAGCAAGTGAGGGAAATGAAGGGGAAGCAGCTCTCGTACGAGCGCTGTGGCCCCTTCAAAACAGCTGGTAGGTGGGGTCCCGAGAGTTGGACCCAACCCGTCAGCTATTGATGGCCTATCCTGAGGATAGGCCATCATTGTTTAGGGACTGGACAACCCCTTTAAGCCTACGATATAGCAGGCTTAGAGGGCCCATGTGACAGGATCACAGATTGTGTGATGCTGTCTGCTGGGCCCTGTATCTAAGCCAATCACATGGTAGGCTTAGATACAGGGCCCATGTGTGATCCTCTCTGATCCTCTCTGATTATACTGTATAAGATTACTGTCTGCTGGACCCTGTATCAAAGCCTACTTTGTAGTAGGCTTAGTTAGATACAGGGTCCAACAGACAGTATCACACATGGGCCCTGTATCTAAGCCTACCACATGTGTTGCTAATCGTTTTCTTTTGTGTTTTTTTACAGGTTCAGTCAGGGGACTACGTCGGATTCGAGGACTACTTCAACGACGGCCTTTTTTATTATCAATAAAATGGTTAATGAAGGTTGTGTGGGGGTTTTTTATTTCAATAAAATATCTTTTCTATGTCTTCGTGTCTTTTTTAAACTTTATTACTACCGCCTTAGTAATGGCTGCCGGCTGATTGAAATCGTCCATTGCTAAGGCGGGGCTTAGTGTTAGCCGGTGCAGAAGCTAACACTTACCCCCATTATTACCCTGGTACCCACAGCCAGACGGTCAGATACTGGGGCGGCTGCAGGCTGGTATTATCAGGCTGGGAAAAGCCCCAAACAGCAGCCCACCCCCCCCCCCCCCCACCCACACACCCATGCAAGCCTGCTGTTGCTTTATTGATTGTATTTGGCTGGTTATGAAAAATCCACGTCATTTAAAAAAAAAATAATTATTGGAAAGAACGATGTGGGGTCCCCTTCCAATTTTCATAACCAGCCAGATACAACATAGCAGCAGCAGGCAGTATTGCCAGGGTCGGAAGGGCCACTGTTTTTGGCCTTCCCCAGCCTAATACTACCAGCCTGCGGCCGCCCCGGTGCCCGACCATCACTACAGATGGTCGGGTACTGGTTCGTACCAGGCTCTTCCCAGGAACCCTGGTGGCGGTGGGTACCGGGTTAATAATGGGGGTTAGTGTTAGCCTATGCACCGGTATAACATTAAGCCCCACCGTGGACATTGTCAATCAGCCAGCAGTCATTACCAAGAAGGAAACAAAGTTTAAAAAAATACAAGGACATAGAAAAAATATTTTATAGAAATAAAAAACCCCACACAACCCTCATTAACTATTTTATTGAGAATAAAAAAAACGCTGTCATTGAAGTAGTCCTCAAATCCGACATAGTCCAACGACCGAACCTGTAAATTAACACAAACACACAAAAATAATTAGTAACACATAAAGAAGCAAAACAATTATTATTCTTACCTTTTCTGAGTCCAGCGCTGGAGCCGCAATGTCAGTGAGCTGGGCCCTATATCTAATCCAATCATGTGTGATACTGTCTGCTGAACTACAGTATCTAATCCTATCCATAGTTTATAAGGTCGTAGTGCTATAGATATGCTATCTCCTCTACACACACACATTTTCTTGGGGGGACACATATGTAATGGGGCTATTTCCCCTGACGTTTTAAAACCTTAGTGACGCCCCTGGCTGCTAGTGCTGCATTGTTGGGTCACTTAGGAAACCCAGCGATGCAACTGAAGGCTGCGGGCTGTCGGCTATGAGAAGATTGCAGGGGGGGGGGAGGCAGTAAGTACTTGCATCGGGGCCCATGAGCCCTTAGCTGCGCCCCTGGTAGTGCGATTATATATGGATAACTGTAGATTTTAGTAGTGTGATTGTATATGGATAACTTTAGATTTTAGTAGTGTGATTGTATATGGATATCTGTAGATTTTAGTAGTGTGATTGTATATGGATAACTGTAGGTTTTAGTAGTGTGATTGTATATGGATAACTGTAGATTTTAGTAGTGCGATTGTATATGGATAACTAGATTTTAGTAGTGTGATAGTATATAGATAACTAGATTTTAATAGTGATTGTATATGGATAACTGGAGATTTTAGTAGTGTGATTGTATATAGATAACTGTAGATTTTAGTAGTGTGATTGTATATGGATAACTGTAGGTTTTAGTAGTATAATTGTATATGGATAACTGTAGGTTTTAGTAGTGTTATTGTATATGGATAACTGTAGGTTTTAGTAGTTTGATTGTATATGGATAACTGGAGATTTTAGTAGTGTGATTGTATATGGATAACTGTAGATTTTAGTAGTGTGATTGTATATGGATAACTGTAGGTTTTAGTAGTGTGATTGTATATGGATAACTATAGGTTTTAGTAGTATAATTGTATATGGATAACTGTAGGTTTTAGTAGTGTGATTGTATATGGATAACTGTTGGTTTTAGTAGTGTGATTGTATATGGATAACTAGATTTTAGTAGTGATTGTATATGGATAACTGTAGATTTTAGTAGTGTGATTGTATATGGATAACTAGATTTTAGTAGTGATTGTATATGGATAACTGTAGGTATTAGTAGTGTGATTGTATTTGGATAATGGGATTTTAGTAGTGTGAATGTATATGGATAACTGTAGATTTTAGTAGTGTGATTGTATATGGATAACTGCAGGTTTTAGAAGTGTGATTGTATATGGATAACTGTAGGTTTTAGTAGTGTTATTGTATATGGATAACTGTAGGTTTTAGTAGTTTGATTGTATATGGATAACTGGAGATTTTAGTAGTGTGATTGTATATGGATAACTGTAGATTTTAGTAGTGTGATTGTATATGGATAACTGTAGGTTTTAGTAGTGTTATTGTATATGGATAACTGTAGGTTTTAGTAGTTTGATTGTATATGGATAACTTTAGGTTTTAGTAGTGTGATTGCATATGGATAACTGTAGATTTTAGTAGTGTGACTTCATATGGATAACTGTAGATTATAGTAGTGTGATTGTATATGGATAACTAGATTTTAGTAGTGATTGTATATAGATAACTAGATTTTAGTAGTGATTGTATATGGATAACTGTAGTAGTAGTGTGATTGTATTTGGATAATGGGATTTTAGTAGTGTGAATGTATATGGATAACTGTAGATTTTAGTAGTGTGATTGTATATGGATAACTGCAGGTTTTAGTAGTGTGATTGTATATGGATAACTGTAGGTTTTAGTAGTGTGATTGTATATGGATAACTGTAGATTTTAGTAGTGTGATTGCATATGGATAACTGTAGATTTTAGTAGTGTGATTGTATATAGATAACTGTAGATTTTAGTAGTGTGATTGTATATGGATAACTGTAGGTTTTAGTAGTGTGATTGTATATGGATAACTGTAGGTTTTAGTAGTTTCAATGTATATGGATAACTGTAGATTTTAGTAGTGTTATTGTATATGGATAACTGTAGGTTATAGTAGTGTGATTGCATATGGATAACTGTAGATTTTAGTAGTGTGATTGTATATGGATAACTAGATTTTAGTAGTGTGATTGTATATAGATAACTAGATTTTAGTAGTGATTGTATATGGATAACTGTAGGTTTTAGTAGTGTGATTGTATATGGATAACTGTAGGTTTTAGTAGTATAATTGTATATGGATAACTGTAGGTTTTAGTAGTGTTATTGTATATGGATAACTGTAGGTTTTAGTAGTGTTATTGTATATGGATAACTGTAGGTTTTAGTAGTTTGATTGTATATGGATAACTGGAGATTTTAGTAGTGTGATTGTATATGGATAACTGTAGATTTGAGTAATGTGATTGTATATGGATAACTGTAGGTTTTAGTAGTGTGATTGTATATGGATAACTGTAGGTTTTAGTAGTGTGATTTGTATTTGGATAACTGTAGGTTTTAGTAGTGTGATTGTATATAGATAACTGTTGGTTTTAGTAGTTTGAATGTATATGGATAACTGGAGATTTTAGTAGTGTGATTGTATATGGATAACTGGAGATTTTAGTAGTGTGATTGTATATGGATAACTGTAGGTTTTAGTAGTGTGATTGTATATGGATAACTGTAGATTTTAGTAGTGTGATTGCGTATGGATAACTGTAGATTATAGTAGTGTGATTGTATATGGATAACTGTAGGTTTTAGTAGTTTGACTGTATATGGATAACTGGAGATTTTAGTAGTGTGATTGTAGATGGAGAACTGTAGGTTTTAGTAGTGTTATTGTATATGGATAACTGTAGGTTTTAGTAATGTGATTGTATATGGATAACTGTTGGTTTTAGTAGTGTGATTGTATATGGATAACTAGATTTTAGTAGTGATTGTATATGGATAACTGTAGATTTTAGTAGTGTGATTGTATATGGATAACTAGATTTTAGTAGTGATTGTATATGGATAACTGTAGGTTTTCGTAGTGTGATTGTATATAGATAACTGCAGATTCTAGTAGTGTTATTGTATATGGATAACTGTAGGTTATAGTAGTGTGATTGTATATGGATAACTGTAGATTTTAGTAGTGTGATTGTATATGGATAACTAGATTTTAGTAGTGTGATTGTATATAGATAACTAGATTTTAGTAGTGATTGTATATGGATAACTGTAGGTTTTAGTAGTGTGTGTAACGGACACAGGGTTTGTGGACCCACTAGGCCGCTCCGCCGTAGCGGGGAGGCAGCTGACCAGGTCACAGTCTATGTGAAAGTAAGATAGCAGACAGTAATGCTTAGGTATTATATTATAGTAATGCTTAGGTACCTGAAATAGTCCGGACGGTGACTGTGGCTTCAGCACGGATGGAGGCAGGTGCGGAAAGTGGCGCCAGACGTGGCGGGCAGTATCCGATGATCAGATAGCACTTGACGTGGCAGAAGGCACTTGACGTGGCAGACGTCACTTGACGTGGCAGACGGCACTTGACGTGGCAGACGGCACTTGACGTGGCAGACGACACTTGACGTGGCAGACGGCACTTGACGTGGCAGATGACACTTGAACACGGGTAGGCACAGGAACAATGCAGAATACAGGAACGGTAACAGGGCACGTGTAACAGCTGGAACGGGAGACACTAAGGGACCATTTGCGAGACAGACAGGGAAAGACTAACAACGCTCAGGCAAGGATCAGAAGGGCTGGGGCATTCTTATAGGGCAGGGAATCACGTGGGTTAATGATCATTGTGTTCATGTGCGCGCGCTGGCCCTTTAAGAGCGGGCGCGAGCGTGCGCGCGCACCCTACGGGACCCGGCCGGACGGAGCGGAAGTGAGCGCTGGCATCGCCTAGGAGGGAGACGGAGGCCAGCGCTCACAGATCCATCGCTGCGGGCGTCGGGAGGTGAGTGAACCCGACGGCCCCCGGCCATGGGCGCTACAGTGTGATTGTATTTGGATAATGGAATTTTAGTAATGTGAATGTATATGGATAACTGTAGATTTTAGTAGTGTGATTGTATATGGATAACTGTAGGTTTTAGTAGTATAATTGTATATGGATAACTGTAGGTTTTAGTAGTGTTATTGTATATGGATAACTGTAGGTTTTAGTAGTGTTATTGCATATGGATAACTGTAGGTTTTAGTAGTTTGATTGTATATGGATAACTGGAGATTTTAGTAGTGTGATTGTATATGGATAACTGTAGATTTTAGTAGTGTGATTGTATATGGATAACCGTAGGTTTTAGTAGTGTGATTGTATATGGATAACTGTATGTTTTAGTAGTATAATTGTATATGGATAACTGTAAGTTTTAGTAGTGTTATTGTATATGGATAACTGTAGGTTTTAGTAGTTTGATTGTATATGGATAACTGGAGATTTTAGTAGTGTGATTGTATATGGATAACTGTAGATTTTAGTAGTGTGATTGTATATGGATAACTGTAGGTTTTAGTAGTGTTATTGTATATGGATAACTAGGTTTTAGTAGTTTGATTGTATATGGATATCTGGAGATTTTAGTAGTGTGATTGTATATGGATAACTGTAGGTTTTAGTAGTGTGATTGTATATGGATAACTGTAGATTTTAGTAGTGTGATTGTATATGGATAACTGTAGGTTTAAGTAGTGTGATTGTATATGGATAACTGTAGGTTTTAGTAGTGTGATTGTATATGGATAACTGTTGGTTTTAGTAGTGTGATTGTATATGGATAACTAGATTTTAGTAATGATTGTATATGGATAACTGTAGGTTTTCGTAGTGTGATTGTATATAGCTAACTGCAGACTTTAGTAGTGTTATTGTATATGGACTGTAGGTTATAGTAGTGTTATTGTATATGGATAACTGTAGATTTTAGTAGTGTGATTGTATATGGATAAATAGATTTTAGTAGTGTGATTGTATATAGATAACTAGATTTTAGTAGTGATTGTATATGGATAACTGTAGGTTTTAGTAGTGTGATTGTATTTGGATAATGGGATTTTAGTAGTGTGATTGTATATGGATAACTGTAGGTTTTAGTAGTGTGATTGTATATGGATAACTGTAGATTTTAGTAGTGTGATTGCATATGGATAACTGTAGATTTTAGTAGTGTGATTGTATATGGATAACTGTAGATTTTAGTAGTGTGATTGTATATGGATAACTGTAGGTTTTAGTAGTTTCAATGTATATGGATAACTGGAGATTTTAGTAGCGTGATTGTATATGGATAACTGGAGATTTTAGTAGTGTGATTGCATATGGATAACTGGAGATTTTAGTAGTGTGACTGCATATGGATAACTGTAGATTATAGTAGTGTGATTGTATATGGATAACTGTAGCTTTTAGTAGTGTGATTGTATATGGATAACTGTAGGTTTTAGTAGTTTGACTGTATATGGATAACTGTAGGTTTTAGTAGTGTGATTGTATATGGATAACTAGATTTTAGTAGTGATTGTATATGGATAACTGTAGGTTTTCGTAGTGTGATTGTATATAGATAACTGCAGATTTTAGTAGTGTGATTGTATATGGATAACTGTTGGTTTTAGTAGTGTGATTGTATATGGATAACTAGATTTTAGTAGTGATTGTATATGGATATCTGTAGGTTTTAGTAGTGTGATTGTATATGGATAACTGTAGGTTTTAGTAGTATAATTGTATATGGATAATTGTAGGTTTTAGTAGTGTTATTGTATATGGATAACTGTAGGTTTTAGTAGTATAATTGTATATGGATAACTGTAGGTTTTAGTAGTGTTATTGTATATGGATAACTGTAGGTTTTAGTAGTTTGATTGTATATGGATAACTGGAGATTTTAGTAGTGTGAATGTATATGGATAACTATAGATTTTAGCAGTGTGATTGTAGATGGATAACTGTAGATTTTAGTAGTGTGATTGTAGATGGAGAACTAGACTTTAGTAGTGTGATTGTATATGGATAACTGTAGATTTTAGTAGTGTTAATGTATATGGATAACTGTAGATTTTAGTAGTGTGATTGTATATGGATAACTGTAGATTTTAGTAGTGTGAATGTATATGGATAACTGTAGATTTTAGTAGTGTGATTGTAGATGGAGAACTGTAGATCTTAGTAGTGTGATTGTATATGGATAACTGGAGATTTTATTAGTGTGATTGTATATGGATAACTGTAGATTTTAGTAGTGTGATTGTATATGGATAACTGTAGTTTTAGTAGCATAATTGTATATGGATAACTGTAGGTTTTAGTAGTGTTATTGTATATGGATAACTGTAGGTTTTAGTAGTGTTATTGTATATGGATAACTGTAGGTTTTAGTAGTTTGATTGTATATGGATAACTGTAGATTTTAGTAGTGTGATTGTATATGGATAACTGGAGATTTTAGTAGTGTGATTGTATATGGATAACTGTAGGTTTTAGTAGTGTGATTGTATATGGATAACTGTAGGTTTTAGTAGTATAATTGTATATGGATAACTGTAGGTTTTAGTAGTGTTATTGTATATGGATAACTGTAGGTTTTAGTAGTGTTATTGTATATGGATAACTGTAGGTTTTAGTAGTTTGATTGTATATGGATAACTGGAGATTTTAGTAGTGTGATTGTATATGGATAACTGTAGATTTGAGTAATGTGATTGTATATGGATAACTGTAGGTTTTAGTAGTGTGATTGTATATGGATAACTGTAGGTTTTAGTAGTGTGATTGTATTTGGATAATGGGATTTTAGTAGTGTGAATGTATACGGATAACTGTAGATTTTAGTAGTGTGATTGTATATGGATAACTGCAGGTTTTAGTAGTGTGATTGTATATGGATAACTGTAGGTTTTAGTAGTGTGATTGTATATGGATAACTGTAGATTTTAGTAGTGTGATTGCATATGGATAACTGTAGATTTTAGTAGTGTGATTGTATATGGATAACTGTAGATTTTAGTAGTGTGATTGTATATGGATAACTGTAGGTTTTAGTAGTTTCAATGTATATGGATAACTGGAGATTTTAGTAGCGTGATTGTATATGAATAACTGGAGATTTTAGTAGTGTGATTGCATATGGATAACTGGAGATTTTAGTAGTGTGACTGCATATGGATAACTGTAGATTATAGTAGTGTGATTGTATATGGATAACTGTAGCTTTTAGTAGTGTGATTGTATATGGATAACTGTAGGTTTTAGTAGTTTGACTGTATATGGATAACTGTAGGTTTTAGTAGTGTGATTGTATATGGATAACTAGATTTTAGTAGTGATTGTATATGGATAACTGTAGGTTTTCGTAGTGTGATTGTATATAGATAACTGCAGATTTTAGTAGTGTGATTGTATATGGATAACTGTTGGTTTTAGTAGTGTGATTGTATATGGATAACTAGATTTTAGTAGTGATTGTATATGGATATCTGTAGGTTTTAGTAGTGTGATTGTATATGGATAACTGTAGGTTTTAGTAGTATAATTGTATATGGATAATTGTAGGTTTTAGTAGTGTTATTGTATATGGATAACTGTAGGTTTTAGTCGTGTTATTGTATATGGATAACTGTAGGTTTTAGTAGTTTGATTGTATATGGATAACTGGAGATTTTAGTAGTGTGAATGTATATGGATAACTATAGATTTTAGCAGTGTGATTGTAGATGGATAACTGTAGATTTTAGTAGTGTGATTGTAGATGGAGAACTAGACTTTAGTAGTGTGATTGTATATGGATAACTGTAGATTTTAGTAGTGTTAATGTATATGGATAACTGTAGATTTTAGTAGTGTGATTGTATATGGATAACTGTAGATTTTAGTAGTGTGAATGTATATGGATAACTGTAGATTTTAGTAGTGTGATTGTAGATGGAGAACTGTAGATCTTAGTAGTGTGATTGTATATGGATAACTGGAGATTTTATTAGTGTGATTGTATATGGATAACTAGATTTTAGTAGTGTGATTGTATATGGATAACTGTAGTTTTAGTAGCATAATTGTATATGGATAACTGTAGGTTTTAGTAGTGTTATTGTATATGGATAACTGTAGGTTTTAGTAGTGTTATTGTATATGGATAACTGTAGGTTTTAGTAGTTTGATTGTATATGGATAACTGTAGATTTTAGTAGTGTGATTGTATATGGATAACTGGAGATTTTAGTAGTGTGATTGTATATGGATAACTGTAGGTTTTAGTAGTATAATTGTATATGGATAATTGTAAGTTTTAGTAGTGTTATTGTATATGGATAACTGTGGGTTTTAGTAGTGTGATTGTATATGGATAACTGTAGATTTTAGTAGTGTGATTGTATATGGATAACTGTAGATTTTTGTAGTGTGATTGTATATGGATAACTGTAGGTTTAAGTAGTGTGATTGTATATGGATAACTGTAGGTTTTAGTAGTGTGATTGTATATGGATAACTGTAGGTTTTAGTAGTGTGATTGCATATGGATAACTGTAGATTATAGTAGTGTGATTGTATATGGATAACTAGCTTTTAGTAGTGTGATTGTATATGGATAACTGTAGGTTTTAGTAGTTTGACTGTATATGGATAACTGGAGATTTTAGTAGTGTGATTGTAGATGGAGAACTGTAGGTTTTAGTAGTGTGATTGTATATGGATAACTGTAGGTTTTCGAAGTGTGATTGTATATGGATAACTGTAAGTTTTCGTAGTGTGATTGTATATAGATAACTTCAGACTTTAGTAGTGTTATGGTATATGGACTGTAGGTTATAGTAGTGTGATTGTACAGTGAAGGAAATAAGTATTTGATCCCTTGCTGATTTTGTAAGTTTGCCCACTGTCAAAGACATGAACAGTCTAGAATTTTTAGGGTAGGTTAATTTTACCAGTGAGAGATAGATTATATTTAAAAAAAAACAGAAAATCACATTGTCACAATTATATATATTTATTTGCATTTTGCACAGAGAAATAAGTATTTGATCCCTTTGGCAAACAAGGCTTAATACTTGGTGGCAAAACCCTTGTTTGCAACTACAGCAGTCAGATGTTTTTTGTAGTTGATGATGAGGTTTACACACATGTTAGATGGAATTTTGGCCCACTCCTCTTTGCAGATCATCTGTAAATCATTAAGATTTCGAGGCTGTCGCTTGGCAACTCGGATCTTCAGCTCCCTCCATAAGTTTTCGATGGGATTAAGGTCTGGAGACTGGCTAGGCCACTCCATGACCTTAATGTGCTTCTTTTTGAGCCACTCCTTTGTTGCCTTGGCTGTATGTTTCGGGTCATTGTCGTGCTGGAAGACCCAGCCACGAGCCATTTTTAATGTCCTGGTGGAGGGAAGGAGGTTGTCACTCAGGATTTGACGGTACATGGCTTCATCCATTCTCCCATTGATGCGGTGAAGTTGTACTGTGCCCTTAGCAGAGAAACACCCCCAAAACATAATGTTTCCACCTCCATGCTTGACAGTGGGGACGGTGTTCTTTGGGTCATAGGCAGCATTTCTCTTCCTCCAAACACGGCGAGTTGAGTTAATGCCAAAGAGCTCAATTTTAGTCTCACCTGACCACAGCACCTTCCCCCAATCACTCTCAGAATCATCCAGATGTTCATTTGCAAACTTCAGATGGGCCTGTACATGTGCCTTCTTGAGCAGGGGGACCTTACAGGCACAGCAGGATTTTAATCCATTACGGCGTAATGTGTTACCAATGGTTTTCTTGGTGACTGTGGTCCCAGCTGCCTTGAGATCATTAACAAGTTCCCCCCGTGTAGTTTTCGGCTGAGCTCTCACCTTCCTCAGGATCAAGGATACCCCACGAGGTGAGATTTTGCATGGAGCCCCAGATTGATGTCAATTGACAGTCATTTTGTATGTCTTCCATTTTCTTACTATTGCACCAACAGTTGTCTCTTTCTCACCCAGCGTCATACTTATGGTTTTGTAGCCCATTCCAGCCTTGTGCAGGTCTATGATCTTGTCCCTGACATCCTTAGAAAGCTCTTTGGTCTTGCCCATGTTGTACAGGTTAGAGTCAGACTGATTAATTGAGTCTGTGGACAGGAGTCTTTTATACAGGTGACCATTTAAGACAGCTGTCTTTAATGCAGGCACCAAGTTGATTTGAAGCGTGTAACTGGTCTGGAGGAGGCTAAACTCTTAATGGTTGGTAGGGGATCAAATACTTATTTCTCTGTGCAAAATGCAAATAAATATATATAATTTTGACTATGTGATTTTCTGTTTTTTTTTTAATATAATCTATCTCTCACTGGTAAAATTAACCTAGCCTAAAAATTCTAGACTGTTCATGTCTTTGACAGTGGGCAAACTTACAAAATCAGCAAGGGATCAAATACTTATTTCCTTCACTGTATATGGATAACTGTAGATTTTAGTAGTGTGATTGTATATGGATAACTAGATTTTAGTAGTGTGATTGTATATAGATAACTAGATTTTAGTAGTGATTGTATATGGATAACTGTAGGTTTTAGTAGTGTGATTGTATTTCGATAATGGGATTTTAGTAGTGTGAATGTATATGGATAACTAGATTTTAGTAGTGTGATTGTATATGGATAACTGCAGGTTTTAGTAGTGTGATTGTATATGGATAACTGTAGGTTTTAGTAGTGTGATTGTATATGGATAACTGTAGATTTTAGTAGTGTGATTGCATATGGATAACTGTAGATTTTAGTAGTGTGATTGTATATGGGTAACTGTAGATTTTAGTAGTGTGATTGTATATGGATAACTGTAGGTTTTAGTAGTGTGATTGTATATGGATAACTGTAGATTTTAGTAGTGATTGTATATGGATAACTGTAGGTTTTAGTAGTGTGATTGTATTTGGATAATGGGATTTTAGTAGTGTGAATGTATATGGATAACTGTAGATTTTAGTAGTGTGATTGTATATGGATAACTGTAGATTTTAGTAGTGTGAATCCATATGGATAACTGTAGATTTTAGTAGTGTGATTGTAGATGGATAACTGTAGATTTTAGTAGTGTGATTGTAGATGGAGAACTGTAGATCTTAGTAGTGTGATTGTATATGGATAACTGGAGATTTTAGTAGTGTGATTATATATGGATAACTGGAGATTTTAGTAGTGTGATTGTATATGGATAACTGTAGGTTTTAGTAGTATAATTGTATATGGATAATTGTAGGTTTGAGTAGTGTTATTGTAAATGGATAACTGTAAGTTTTAGTAGTGTTATTGTATATGGATAACTGTGGGTTTTAGTAGTGTGATTGTATATGGATAACTGTAGATTTTAGTAGTGTGATTGTATATGGATAACTGTGGGTTTTAGTAGTGTGATTGTATATGGATAACTGTAGATTTTAGTAGTGTGATTGTATATGGATAACTGTAGGTTTTAGTAGTGTGATTGTATTTGGATAATGGGATTTTAGTAGTGTGAATGTATATGGATAACTGTAGATTGATTGTATATGGATAACTAGCTTTTAGTAGTGTGATTGTATATGGATAACTGTAGATTTTAGTAGTGTGATTGTATATGGATAACTAGATTTTAGTAGTGTGATTGTATATAGATAACTAGATTTTAGTAGTGATTGTATATGGATAACTGTAGGTTTTAGTAGTGTGATTGTATTTCGATAATGGGATTTTAGTAGTGTGAATGTATATGGATAACTAGATTTTAGTAGTGTGATTGTATATGGATAACTGCAGGTTTTAGTAGTGTGATTGTATATGGATAACTGTAGGTTTTAGTAGTGTGATTGTATATGGATAACTGTAGATTTTAGTAGTGTGATTGCATATGGATAACTGTAGATTTTAGTAGTGTGATTGTATATGGGTAACTGTAGATTTTAGTAGTGTGATTGTATATGGATAACTGTAGGTTTTAGTAGTGTGATTGTATATGGATAACTGTAGATTTTAGTAGTGATTGTATATGGATAACTGTAGGTTTTAGTAGTGTGATTGTATTTGGATAATGGGATTTTAGTAGTGTGAATGTATATGGATAACTGTAGATTTTAGTAGTGTGATTGTATATGGATAACTGTAGATTTTAGTAGTGTGAATCCATATGGATAACTGTAGATTTTAGTAGTGTGATTGTAGATGGATAACTGTAGATTTTAGTAGTGTGATTGTAGATGGAGAACTGTAGATCTTAGTAGTGTGATTGTATATGGATAACTGGAGATTTTAGTAGTGTGATTATATATGGATAACTGGAGATTTTAGTAGTGTGATTGTATATGGATAACTGTAGGTTTTAGTAGTATAATTGTATATGGATAATTGTAGGTTTGAGTAGTGTTATTGTAAATGGATAACTGTAAGTTTTAGTAGTGTTATTGTATATGGATAACTGTGGGTTTTAGTAGTGTGATTGTATATGGATAACTGTAGATTTTAGTAGTGTGATTGTATATGGATAACTGTGGGTTTTAGTAGTGTGATTGTATATGGATAACTGTAGATTTTAGTAGTGTGATTGTATATGGATAACTGTAGGTTTTAGTAGTGTGATTGTATTTGGATAATGGGATTTTAGTAGTGTGAATGTATATGGATAACTGTAGATTGATTGTATATGGATAACTAGCTTTTAGTAGTGTGATTGTATATGGATAACTGTAGGTTTTAGTAGTTTGACTGTATATGGATAACTGGAGATTTTAGTAGTGTGATTGTATATGGATAACTGTAGGTTTTAGTAGTGTGATTGTATATGCATAACTGTAGATTTTAGTAGTGATTGTATATGGATAACTGTAGGTTTTAGTAGTGTGATTGTATTTGGATAATGGGATTTTAGTAGTGTGAATGTATATGGATAACTGTAGATTTTAGTAGTGTGATTGTATATGGATAACTGCAGGTTTTAGTAGTGTGATTGTATATGGATAACTGTAGGTTTTCGTAGTGTGATTGTATATGGATAACTGTTGGATTTAGTAGTGTGATTGTATATGGATAACTAGATTTTAGCAGTGATTGTATATGGATAACTGTAGGTTTTCGTAGTGTGATTGTATATGGATAACTGTTGGTTTTAGTAGTGTGAATGTATATGGATAACTGTTGGTTTTAGTAGTGTGATTGTATATGGATAACTGTAGGTTTTAGTAGTGTGATTGTATATGGATAACTGTAGGTTTTAGTAGTTTGAATGTATATGGATAACTGGAGATTTTAGTAGTGTGATTGTATATGGATAACTGGAGATTTTAGTAGCGTGATTGTATATGGATAACTGTAGGTTTTAGTAGTGTGATTGTATATGGATAACTGTAGATTTTAGTAGTGTGATTGCATATGGATAACTGTAGATTATAGTAGTGTGATTGTATATGGATAACTGTAGGTTTTAGTAGTGTGATTGTATATGGATAACTGTAGGTTTTAGTAGTTTGACTGTATATGGATAACTGGAGATTTTAGTAGTGTGATTGTAGATGGATAACTGTAGGTTTTAGTAGTGTTATTGTATATGGATAACCGCAGGTTTTAGTAGTGTTATTGTATATGGATAACTGTAGGTTTTAGTAGTGTTATTGTATATGGATAACTGTAGGTTTTAGTAGTGTGATTGTATATGGATAACTGTTGGTTTTAGTAGTGTGATTGTATATGGATAACTAGATTTTAGTAGTGATTGTATATGGATAACTGTAGGTTTTCGTAGTGTGATTGTATATGGATAACTGTTGGATTTAGTAGTGTGATTGTATATGGATAACTAGATTTTAGCAGTGATTGTATATGGATAACTGTAGGTTTTCGTAGTGTGATTGTATATAGATAACTGCAGACTTTAGTAGTGTTATTGTATATGGACTGTAGGTTATAGTAGTGTGATTGTATATGGATAACTGTAGATTTTAGTAGTGTGATTGTATATGGATAACTAGATTTTAGTAGTGTGATTGTATATAGATAACTAGATTTTAGTAGTGATTGTATATGGATAACAGTCGGTTTTAGTAGTGTGATTGTATTTGGATAATGGGATATTTAGTAGTGTGAATGTATATGGATAACTGTAGATTTTAGTAGTGTGATTGTATATGGATAACTGCAGGTTTTAGTAGTGTGATTGTATATGGATAACTGTAGGTTTTAGTAGTGTGATTGCATTTGGATAACTGTAGATTTTAGTAGTGTGATTATATATGGATAACTGTAGATTTTAGTAGTGTGATTGTATATGGATAACTGTAGGTTTTAGTAGTGTGATTGTATATGGATAACTGTAGGTTTTAGTAGTTTCAATGTATATGGATAACTGGAGATTATAGTAGTGTGATTGTATATGGATAACTGGAGATTTTAGTAGTGTGATTGTATATGGATAACTGTAGGTTTTAGTAGTGTGATTGCATATGGATAACTGTAGATTTTAGTAGTGTGACTTCATATGGATAACTGTAGATTATAGTAGTGTGATTGTATATGGATAACTAGATTTTAGTAGTGTGATTGTATATAGATAACTAGATTTTAGTAGTGATTGTATATGGATAACTGTAGTAGTAGTGTGATTGTATTTGGATAATGGGATTTTAGTAGTGTGAATGTATATGGATAACTGTAGATTTTAGTAGTGTGATTGTATATGGATAACTGCAGGTTTTAGTAGTGTGATTGTATATGGATAACTGTAGGTTTTAGTAGTGTGATTGTATATGGATAACTGTAGATTTTAGTAGTGTGATTGCATATGGATAACTGTAGATTTTAGTAGTGTGATTGTATATAGATAACTGTAGATTTTAGTAGTGTGATTGTATATGGATAACTGTAGGTTTTAGTAGTGTGATTGTATATGGATAACTGTAGGTTTTAGTAGTTTCAATGTATATGGATAACTGTAGATTTTAGTAGTGTTATTGTATATGGATAACTGTAGGTTATAGTAGTGTGATTGCATATGGATAACTGTAGATTTTAGTAGTGTGATTGTATATGGATAACTAGATTTTAGTAGTGTGATTGTATATAGATAACTAGATTTTAGTAGTGATTGTATATGGATAACTGTAGGTTTTAGTAGTGTGATTGTATATGGATAACTGTAGGTTTTAGTAGTATAATTGTATATGGATAACTGTAGGTTTTAGTAGTGTTATTGTATATGGATAACTGTAGGTTTTAGTAGTGTTATTGTATATGGATAACTGTAGGTTTTAGTAGTTTGATTGTATATGGATAACTGGAGATTTTAGTAGTGTGATTGTATATGGATAACTGTAGATTTGAGTAATGTGATTGTATATGGATAACTGTAGGTTTTAGTAGTGTGATTGTATATGGATAACTGTAGGTTTTAGTAGTGTGATTTGTATTTGGATAACTGTAGGTTTTAGTAGTGTGATTGTATATAGATAACTGTAGGTTTTAGTAGTTTGAATGTATATGGATAACTGGAGATTTTAGTAGTGTGATTGTATATGGATAACTGGAGATTTTAGTAGTGTGATTGTATATGGATAACTGTAGGTTTTAGTAGTGTGATTGTATATGGATAACTGTAGATTTTAGTAGTGTGTTTGCGTATGGATAACTGTAGATTATAGTAGTGTGATTGTATATGGATAACTGTAGGTTTTAGTAGTTTGACTGTATATGGATAACTGGAGATTTTAGTAGTGTGATTGTAGATGGAGAACTGTAGGTTTTAGTAGTGTTATTGTATATGGATAACTGTAGGTTTTAGTAGTGTGATTGTATATGGATAACTGTTGGTTTTAGTAGTGTGATTGTATATGGATAACTAGATTTTAGTAGTGATTGTATATGGATAACTGTAGATTTTAGTAGTGTGATTGTATATGGATAACTAGATTTTAGTAGTGATTGTATATGGATAACTGTAGGTTTTCGTAGTGTGATTGTATATAGATAACTGCAGATTCTAGTAGTGTTATTGTATATGGATAACTGTAGGTTATAGTAGTGTGATTGTATATGGATAACTGTAGATTTTAGTAGTGTGATTGTATATGGATAACTAGATTTTAGTAGTGTGATTGTATATAGATAACTAGATTTTAGTAGTGATTGTATATGGATAACTGTAGGTTTTAGTAGTGTGTGTAACGGACACAGGGTTTGTGGACCCACTAGGCCGCTCCGCCGTAGCGGGGAGGCAGCTGACCAGGTCACAGTCTATGTGAAAGTAAGATAGCAGACAGTAATGCTTAGGTATTATATTATAGTAATGCTTAGGTACCTGAAATAGTCCGGACGGTGACTGTGGCTTCAGCACGGATGGAGGCAGGTGCGGAAAGTGGCGCCAGACGTGGCGGGCAGTATCCGATGATCAGATAGCACTTGACGTGGCAGAAGGCACTTGACGTGGCAGACGGCACTTGACGTGGCAGACGGCACTTGACGTGGCAGACGGCACTTGACGTGGCAGACGACACTTGACGTGGCAGACGGCACTTGACGTGGCAGATGACACTTGAACACGGGTAGGCACAGGAACAATGCGGAATACAGGAACGGTAACAGGGCACGTGTAACAGCTGGAACGGGAGACACTAAGGGACCATTTGCGAGACAGACAGGGAAAGACTAACAACGCTCAGGCAAGGATCAGAAGGGCTGGGGCATTCTTATAGGGCAGGGAATCACGTGGGTTAATGATCATTGTGTTCATGTGCGCGCGCTGGCCCTTTAAGAGCGGGCGCGAGCGTGCGCGCGCACCCTACGGGACCCGGCCGGACGGAGCGGAAGTGAGCGCTGGCATCGCCTAGGAGGGAGACGGAGGCCAGCGCTCACAGATCCATCGCTGCGGGCGTCGGGAGGTGAGTGAACCCGACGGCCCCCGGCCATGGGCGCTACAGTGTGATTGTATTTGGATAATGGAATTTTAGTAATGTGAATGTATATGGATAACTGTAGATTTTAGTAGTGTGATTGTATATGGATAACTGTAGGTTTTAGTAGTATAATTGTATATGGATAACTGTAGGTTTTAGTAGTGTTATTGTATATGGATAACTGTAGGTTTTAGTAGTGTTATTGCATATGGATAACTGTAGGTTTTAGTAGTTTGATTGTATATGGATAACTGGAGATTTTAGTAGTGTGATTGTATATGGATAACTGTAGATTTTAGTAGTGTGATTGTATATGGATAACCGTAGGTTTTAGTAGTGTGATTGTATATGGATAACTGTATGTTTTAGTAGTATAATTGTATATGGATAACTGTAAGTTTTAGTAGTGTTATTGTATATGGATAACTGTAGGTTTTAGTAGTTTGATTGTATATGGATAACTGGAGATTTTAGTAGTGTGATTGTATATGGATAACTGTAGATTTTAGTAGTGTGATTGTATATGGATAACTGTAGGTTTTAGTAGTGTTATTGTATATGGATAACTAGGTTTTAGTAGTTTGATTGTATATGGATATCTGGAGATTTTAGTAGTGTGATTGTATATGGATAACTGTAGGTTTTAGTAGTGTGATTGTATATGGATAACTGTAGATTTTAGTAGTGTGATTGTATATGGATAACTGTAGGTTTAAGTAGTGTGATTGTATATGGATAACTGTAGGTTTTAGTAGTGTGATTGTATATGGATAACTGTTGGTTTTAGTAGTGTGATTGTATATGGATAACTAGATTTTAGTAATGATTGTATATGGATAACTGTAGGTTTTCGTAGTGTGATTGTATATAGCTAACTGCAGACTTTAGTAGTGTTATTGTATATGGACTGTAGGTTATAGTAGTGTTATTGTATATGGATAACTGTAGATTTTAGTAGTGTGATTGTATATGGATAAATAGATTTTAGTAGTGTGATTGTATATAGATAACTAGATTTTAGTAGTGATTGTATATGGATAACTGTAGGTTTTAGTAGTGTGATTGTATTTGGATAATGGGATTTTAGTAGTGTGATTGTATATGGATAACTGCAGGTTTTAGTAGTGTGATTGTATATGGATAACTGTAGGTTTTAGTAGTGTGATTGTATATGGATAACTGTAGATTTTAGTAGTGTGATTGCATATGGATAACTGTAGATTTTAGTAGTGTGATTGTATATGGATAACTGTAGATTTTAGTAGTGTGATTGTATATGGATAACTGTAGGTTTTAGTAGTTTCAATGTATATGGATAACTGGAGATTTTAGTAGCGTGATTGTATATGGATAACTGGAGATTTTAGTAGTGTGATTGCATATGGATAACTGGAGATTTTAGTAGTGTGACTGCATATGGATAACTGTAGATTATAGTAGTGTGATTGTATATGGATAACTGTAGCTTTTAGTAGTGTGATTGTATATGGATAACTGTAGGTTTTAGTAGTTTGACTGTATATGGATAACTGTAGGTTTTAGTAGTGTGATTGTATATGGATAACTAGATTTTAGTAGTGATTGTATATGGATAACTGTAGGTTTTCGTAGTGTGATTGTATATAGATAACTGCAGATTTTAGTAGTGTGATTGTATATGGATAACTGTTGGTTTTAGTAGTGTGATTGTATATGGATAACTAGATTTTAGTAGTGATTGTATATGGATATCTGTAGGTTTTAGTAGTGTGATTGTATATGGATAACTGTAGGTTTTAGTAGTATAATTGTATATGGATAATTGTAGGTTTTAGTAGTGTTATTGTATATGGATAACTGTAGGTTTTAGTAGTGTTATTGTATATGGATAACTGTAGGTTTTAGTAGTTTGATTATATATGGATAACTGGAGATTTTAGTAGTGTGAATGTATATGGATAACTGTAGATTTTAGTAGTGTGAT
Organism: Rhinoderma darwinii; assembly: GCF_050947455.1. Taxonomy (NCBI): domain Eukaryota; kingdom Metazoa; phylum Chordata; class Amphibia; order Anura; family Rhinodermatidae; genus Rhinoderma; species Rhinoderma darwinii. The sequence continues at coordinate 37,714,170 of NC_134698.1, forward strand.
TGTAGATGGAGAACTGTAGATCTTAGTAGTGTGATTGTATATGGATAACTGGAGATTTTATTAGTGTGATTGTATATGGATAACTGTAGTTTTAGTAGCATAATTGTATATGGATAACTGTAGGTTTTAGTAGTGTTATTGTATATGGATAACTGTAGGTTTTAGTAGTGTTATTGTATATGGATAACTGTAGATTTTAGTAGTGTGATTGCATATGGATAACTGTAGATTTTAGTAGTGTGATTGTATATGGATAACTGTAGATTTTAGTAGTGTGATTGTATATGGATAACTGTAGGTTTTAGTAGTTTCAATGTATATGGATAACTGGAGATTTTAGTAGCGTGATTGTATATGGATAACTGGAGATTTTAGTAGTGTGATTGCATATGGATAACTGGAGATTTTAGTAGTGTGACTGCATATGGATAACTGTAGATTATAGTAGTGTGATTGTATATGGATAACTGTAGCTTTTAGTAGTGTGATTGTATATGGATAACTGTAGGTTTTAGTAGTTTGACTGTATATGGATAACTGTAGGTTTTAGTAGTGTGATTGTATATGGATAACTAGATTTTAGTAGTGATTGTATATGGATAACTGTAGGTTTTCGTAGTGTGATTGTATATAGATAACTGCAGATTTTAGTAGTGTGATTGTATATGGATAACTGTTGGTTTTAGTAGTGTGATTGTATATGGATAACTAGATTTTAGTAGTGATTGTATATGGATATCTGTAGGTTTTAGTAGTGTGATTGTATATGGATAACTGTAGGTTTTAGTAGTATAATTGTATATGGATAATTGTAGGTTTTAGTAGTGTTATTGTATATGGATAACTGTAGGTTTTAGTAGTGTTATTGTATATGGATAACTGTAGGTTTTAGTAGTTTGATTGTATATGGATAACTGGAGATTTTAGTAGTGTGAATGTATATGGATAACTGTAGATTTTAGTAGTGTGATTGTAGATGGAGAACTGTAGATCTTAGTAGTGTGATTGTATATGGATAACTGGAGATTTTATTAGTGTGATTGTATATGGATAACTGTAGTTTTAGTAGCATAATTGTATATGGATAACTGTAGGTTTTAGTAGTGTTATTGTATATGGATAACTGTAGGTTTTAGTAGTGTTATTGTATATGGATAACTGTAGGTTTTAGTAGTTTGATTGTATATGGATAACTGTAGATTTTAGCAGTGTGATTGTATATGGATAACTGGAGATTTTAGTAGTGTGATTGTATATGGATAACTGTAGGTTTTAGTAGTGTGATTGTATATGGATAACTGTAGGTTTTAGTAGTATAATTGTATATGGATAACTGTAGGTTTTAGTAGTGTTATTGTATATGGATAACTGTAGGTTTTAGTAGTGTTATTGTATATGGATAACTGTAGGTTTTAGTAGTTTGATTGTATATGGATAACTGGAGATTTTAGTAGTGTGATTGTATATGGATAACTGTAGATTTGAGTAATGTGATTGTATATGGATAACTGTAGGTTTTAGTAGTGTGATTGTATATGGATAACTGTAGGTTTTAGTAGTGTGATTGTATTTGGATAATGGGATTTTAGTAGTGTGAATGTATACGGATAACTGTAGATTTTAGTAGTGTGATTGTATATGGATAACTGCAGGTTTTAGTAGTGTGATTGTATATGGATAACTGTAGGTTTTAGTAGTGTGATTGTATATGGATAACTGTAGATTTTAGTAGTGTGATTGCATATGGATAACTGTAGATTTTAGTAGTGTGATTGTATATGGATAACTGTAGATTTTAGTAGTGTGATTGTATATGGATAACTGTAGGTTTTAGTAGTTTCAATGTATATGGATAACTGGAGATTTTAGTAGCGTGATTGTATATGGATAACTGGAGATTTTAGTAGTGTGATTGCATATGGATAACTGGAGATTTTAGTAGTGTGACTGCATATGGATAACTGTAGATTATAGTAGTGTGATTGTATATGGATAACTGTAGCTTTTAGTAGTGTGATTGTATATGGATAACTGTAGGTTTTAGTAGTTTGACTGTATATGGATAACTGTAGGTTTTAGTAGTGTGATTGTATATGGATAACTAGATTTTAGTAGTGATTGTATATGGATAACTGTAGGTTTTCGTAGTGTGATTGTATATAGATAACTGCAGATTTTAGTAGTGTGATTGTATATGGATAACTGTTGGTTTTAGTAGTGTGATTGTATATGGATAACTAGATTTTAGTAGTGATTGTATATGGATATCTGTAGGTTTTAGTAGTGTGATTGTATATGGATAACTGTAGGTTTTAGTAGTATAATTGTATATGGATAATTGTAGGTTTTAGTAGTGTTATTGTATATGGATAACTGTAGGTTTTAGTAGTGTTATTGTATATGGATAACTGTAGGTTTTAGTAGTTTGATTGTATATGGATAACTGGAGATTTTAGTAGTGTGAATGTATATGGATAACTATAGATTTTAGCAGTGTGATTGTAGATGGATAACTGTAGATTTTAGTAGTGTGATTGTAGATGGAGAACTAGACTTTAGTAGTGTGATTGTATATGGATAACTGTAGATTTTAGTAGTGTTAATGTATATGGATAACTGTAGATTTTAGTAGTGTGATTGTATATGGATAACTGTAGATTTTAGTAGTGTGAATGTATATGGATAACTGTAGATTTTAGTAGTGCGATTGTAGATGGAGAACTGTAGATCTTAGTAGTGTGATTGTATATGGATAACTGGAGATTTTATTAGTGTGATTGTATATGGATAACTGTAGATTTTAGTAGTGTGATTGTATATGGATAACTGTAGTTTTAGTAGCATAATTGTATATGGATAACTGTAGGTTTTAGTAGTGTTATTGTATATGGATAACTGTAGGTTTTAGTAGTGTTATTGTATATGGATAACTGTAGGTTTTAGTAGTTTGATTGTATATGGATAACTGTAGATTTTAGTAGTGTGATTGTATATGGATAACTGGAGATTTTAGTAGTGTGATTGTATATGGATAACTGTAGGTTTTAGTAGTATAATTGTATATGGATAATTGTAAGTTTTAGTAGTGTTATTGTATATGGATAACTGTGGGTTTTAGTAGTGTGATTGTATATGGATAACTGTAGATTTTAGTAGTGTGATTGTATATGGATAACTGTAGATTTTTGTAGTGTGATTGTATATGGATAACTGTAGGTTTAAGTAGTGTGATTGTATATGGATAACTGTAGGTTTTAGTAGTGTGATTGTATATGGATAACTGTAGGTTTTAGTAGTGTGATTGCATATGGATAACTGTAGATTATAGTAGTGTGATTGTATATGGATAACTAGCTTTTAGTAGTGTGATTGTATATGGATAACTGTAGGTTTTAGTAGTTTGACTGTATATGGATAACTGGAGATTTTAGTAGTGTGATTGTAGATGGAGAACTGTAGGTTTTAGTAGTGTGATTGTATATGGATAACTGTAGGTTTTCGAAGTGTGATTGTATATGGATAACTGTTGGTTTTAGTAGTGTGATTGTATATGGATAACTAGATTTTAGTAGTGATTGTATATGGATAACTGTAGGTTTTCGTATTGTGATTGTATATAGATAACTGCAGATTCTAGTAGTGTTATTGTATATGGATAACTGTAGGTTATAGTAGTGTGATTGTTTATGGATAACTGTAGATTTTAGTAGTGTGATTGTATATGGATAACTAAATTTTAGTAGTGTGATTGTATATAGATAACTAGATTTTAGTAGTGATTGTATATGGATAACTGTAGGTTTTAGTAGTGTGATTGTATTTGGATAATGGAATTTTAGTAGTGTGATTGTATATGGATAACTGTAGATTTTAGTAGTGTGATTGTATATGGATAACTGTAGGTTTTAGTAGTGTGATTGTATATGGATAACTGTAAGTTTTCGTAGTGTGATTGTATATAGATAACTTCAGACTTTAGTAGTGTTATGGTATATGGACTGTAGGTTATAGTAGTGTGATTGTACAGTGAAGGAAATAAGTATTTGATCCCTTGCTGATTTTGTAAGTTTGCCCACTGTCAAAGACATGAACAGTCTAGAATTTTTAGGGTAGGTTAATTTTACCAGTGAGAGATAGATTATATTTAAAAAAAAACAGAAAATCACATTGTCACAATTATATATATTTATTTGCATTTTGCACAGAGAAATAAGTATTTGATCCCTTTGGCAAACAAGGCTTAATACTTGGTGGCAAAACCCTTGTTTGCAACTACAGCAGTCAGATGTTTTTTGTAGTTGATGATGAGGTTTACACACATGTTAGATGGAATTTTGGCCCACTCCTCTTTGCAGATCATCTGTAAATCATTAAGATTTCGAGGCTGTCGCTTGGCAACTCGGATCTTCAGCTCCCTCCATAAGTTTTCGATGGGATTAAGGTCTGGAGACTGGCTAGGCCACTCCATGACCTTAATGTGCTTCTTTTTGAGCCACTCCTTTGTTGCCTTGGCTGTATGTTTCGGGTCATTGTCGTGCTGGAAGACCCAGCCACGAGCCATTTTTAATGTCCTGGTGGAGGGAAGGAGGTTGTCACTCAGGATTTGACGGTACATGGCTTCATCCATTCTCCCATTGATGCGGTGAAGTTGTACTGTGCCCTTAGCAGAGAAACACCCCCAAAACATAATGTTTCCACCTCCATGCTTGACAGTGGGGACGGTGTTCTTTGGGTCATAGGCAGCATTTCTCTTCCTCCAAACACGGCGAGTTGAGTTAATGCCAAAGAGCTCAATTTTAGTCTCACCTGACCACAGCACCTTCCCCCAATCACTCTCAGAATCATCCAGATGTTCATTTGCAAACTTCAGATGGGCCTGTACATGTGCCTTCTTGAGCAGGGGGACCTTACAGGCACAGCAGGATTTTAATCCATTACGGCGTAATGTGTTACCAATGGTTTTCTTGGTGACTGTGGTCCCAGCTGCCTTGAGATCATTAACAAGTTCCCCCCGTGTAGTTTTCGGCTGAGCTCTCACCTTCCTCAGGATCAAGGATACCCCACGAGGTGAGATTTTGCATGGAGCCCCAGATTGATGTCAATTGACAGTCATTTTGTATGTCTTCCATTTTCTTACTATTGCACCAACAGTTGTCTCTTTCTCACCCAGCGTCATACTTATGGTTTTGTAGCCCATTCCAGCCTTGTGCAGGTCTATGATCTTGTCCCTGACATCCTTAGAAAGCTCTTTGGTCTTGCCCATGTTGTACAGGTTAGAGTCAGACTGATTAATTGAGTCTGTGGACAGGAGTCTTTTATACAGGTGACCATTTAAGACAGCTGTCTTTAATGCAGGCACCAAGTTGATTTGAAGCGTGTAACTGGTCTGGAGGAGGCTAAACTCTTAATGGTTGGTAGGGGATCAAATACTTATTTCTCTGTGCAAAATGCAAATAAATATATATAATTTTGACTATGTGATTTTCTGTTTTTTTTTTTTAATATAATCTATCTCTCACTGGTAAAATTAACCTAGCCTAAAAATTCTAGACTGTTCATGTCTTTGACAGTGGGCAAACTTACAAAATCAGCAAGGGATCAAATACTTATTTCCTTCACTGTATATGGATAACTGTAGATTTTAGTAGTGTGATTGTATATGGATAACTAGATTTTAGTAGTGTGATTGTATATAGATAACTAGATTTTAGTAGTGATTGTATATGGATAACTGTAGGTTTTAGTAGTGTGATTGTATTTCGATAATGGGATTTTAGTAGTGTGAATGTATATGGATAACTAGATTTTAGTAGTGTGATTGTATTTCGATAATGGGATTTTAGTAGTGTGAATGTATATGGATAACTGCAGGTTTTAGTAGTGTGATTGTATATGGATAACTGTAGGTTTTAGTAGTGTGATTGTATATGGATAACTGTAGATTTTAGTAGTGTGATTGCATATGGATAACTGTAGATTTTAGTAGTGTGATTGTATATGGGTAACTGTAGATTTTAGTAGTGTGATTGTATATGGATAACTGTAGGTTTTAGTAGTGTGATTGTATATGGATAACTGTAGATTTTAGTAGTGATTGTATATGGATAACTGTAGGTTTTAGTAGTGTGATTGTATTTGGATAATGGGATTTTAGTAGTGTGAATGTATATGGATAACTGTAGATTTTAGTAGTGTGATTGTATATGGATAACTGTAGGTTTTAGTAGTGTGATTGTATTTGGATAATGGGATTTTAGTAGTGTGAATGTATATGGATAACTGTAGATTTTAGTAGTGTGATTGTATATGGATAACTGTAGATTTTAGTAGTGTGAATCCATATGGATAACTGTAGATTTTAGTAGTGTGATTGTAGATGGATAACTGTAGATTTTAGTAGTGTGATTGTAGATGGAGAACTGTAGATCTTAGTAGTGTGATTGTATATGGATAATTGGAGATTTTAGTAGTGTGATTATATATGGATAACTGGAGATTTTAGTAGTGTGATTGTATATGGATAACTGTAGGTTTTAGTAGTGTGATTGTATATGGATAACTGTAGATTTTAGTAGTGTGATTGTATATGGATAACTGTAGGTTTTAGTAGTGTGATTGTATATGGATAACTGTAGATTTTAGTAGTGTGATTGCATATGGATAACTGTAGATTATAGTAGTGTGATTGTATATGGATAACTAGCTTTTAGTAGTGTGATTGTATATGGATAACTGTAGGTTTTAGTAGTTTGACTGTATATGGATAACTGGAGATTTTAGTAGTGTGATTGTATATGGATAACTGTAGGTTTTAGTAGTGTGATTGTATATGGATAACTGTTGGTTTTAGTAGTGTGATTGTATATGGATAACTGTAGGTTTTAGTAGTGTGATTGTATATGGATAACTGTAGATTTTAGTAGTGATTGTATATGGATAACTGTAGGTTTTAGTAGTGTGATTGTATTTGGATAATGGGATTTTAGTAGTGTGAATGTATATGGATAACTGTAGATTTTAGTAGTGTGATTGTATATGGATAACTGCAGGTTTTAGTAGTGTGATTGTATATGAATAACTGTAGGTTTTAGTAGTTTGATTGTATATGGATAACTGTAGGTTTTAGTAGTGTGATTGTATATGGATAACTGTAGGTTTTAGTAGTTTGAATGTATATGGATAACTGGAGATTTTAGTAGTGTGATTGTATATGGATAACTGGAGATTTTAGTAGCGTGATTGTATATGGATAACTGTAGGTTTTAGTAGTGTGATTGTATATGGATAACTGTAGATTTTAGTAGTGTGATTGCATATGGATAACTGTAGATTATAGTAGTGTGATTGTATATGGATAACTGTAGGTTTTAGTAGTGTGATTGTATATGGATAACTGTAGGTTTTAGTAGTTTGACTGTATATGGATAACTGGAGATTTTAGTAGTGTGATTGTAGATGGATAACTGTAGGTTTTAGTAGTGTTATTGTATATGGATAACCGCAGGTTTTAGTAGTGTTATTGTATATGGATAACTGTAGGTTTTAGTAGTGTTATTGTATATGGATAACTGTAGGTTTTAGTAGTGTGATTGTATATGGATAACTGTTGGTTTTAGTAGTGTGATTGTATATGGATAACTAGATTTTAGTAGTGATTGTATATGGATAACTGTAGGTTTTCGTAGTGTGATTGTATATGGATAACTGTTGGATTTAGTAGTGTGATTGTATATGGATAACTAGATTTTAGCAGTGATTGTATATGGATAACTGTAGGTTTTCGTAGTGTGATTGTATATGGATAACTGTTGGTTTTAGTAGTGTGATTGTATATGGATAACTGTTGGTTTTAGTAGTGTGATTGTATATGGATAACTGTAGGTTTTAGTAGTGTGATTGTATATGGATAACTGTAGATTTTAGTAGTGATTGTATATGGATAACTGTAGGTTTTAGTAGTGTGATTGTATTTGGATAATGGGATTTTAGTAGTGTGAATGTATATGGATAACTGTAGATTTTAGTAGTGTGATTGTATATGGATAACTGCAGGTTTTAGTAGTGTGATTGTATATGGATAACTGTAGGTTTTAGTAGTTTGATTGTATATGGATAACTGTAGGTTTTAGTAGTGTGATTGTATATGGATAACTGTAGGTTTTAGTAGTTTGAATGTATATGGATAACTGGAGATTTTAGTAGTGTGATTGTATATGGATAACTGGAGATTTTAGTAGCGTGATTGTATATGGATAACTGTAGGTTTTAGTAGTGTGATTGTATATGGATAACTGTAGATTTTAGTAGTGTGATTGCATATGGATAACTGTAGATTATAGTAGTGTGATTGTATATGGATAACTGTAGGTTTAAGTAGTGTGATTGTATATGGATAACTGTAGGTTTTAGTAGTTTGACTGTATATGGATAACTGGAGATTTTAGTAGTGTGATTGTAGATGGATAACTGTAGGTTTTAGTAGTGTTATTGTATATGGATAACCGCAGGTTTTAGTAGTGTTATTGTATATGGATAACTGTAGGTTTTAGTAGTGTTATTGTATATGGATAACTGTAGGTTTTAGTAGTGTGATTGTATATGGATAACTGTTGGTTTATTAGTGTGATTGTATATGGATAACTAGATTTTAGTAGTGATTGTATATGGATAACTGTAGGTTTTCGTAGTGTGATTGTATATGGATAACTGTTGGATTTAGTAGTGTGATTGTATATGGATAACTAGATTTTAGCAGTGATTGTATATGGATAACTGTAGGTTTTCGTAGTGTGATTGTATATAGATAACTGCAGACTTTAGTAGTGTTATTGTATATGGACTGTAGGTTATAGTAGTGTGATTGTATATGGATAACTGTAGATTTTAGTAGTGTGATTGTATATGGATAACTAGATTTTAGTAGTGTGATTGTATATAGATAACTAGATTTTAGTAGTGATTGTATATGGATAACAGTCGGTTTTAGTAGTGTGATTGTATTTGGATAATGGGATATTTAGTAGTGTGAATGTATATGGATAACTGTAGATTTTAGTAGTGTGATTGTATATGGATAACTGCAGGTTTTAGTAGTGTGATTGTATATGGATAACTGTAGGTTTTAGTAGTGTGATTGCATTTGGATAACTGTAGATTTTAGTAGTGTGATTATATATGTATAACTGTAGATTTTAGTAGTGTGATTGTATATGGATAACTGTAGGTTTTAGTAGTGTGATTGTATATGGATAACTGTAGGTTTTAGTAGTTTCAATGTATATGGATAACTGGAGATTATAGTAGTGTGATTGTATATGGATAACTGGAGATTTTAGTAGTGTGATTGTATATGGATAACTGTAGGTTTTAGTAGTGTGATTGCATATGGATAACTGTAGATTTTAGTAGTGTGACTGCATATGGATAACTGTAGATTATAGTAGTGTGATTGTATATGGATAACTGTAGCTTTTAGTAGTGTGATTGTATATGGATAACTGGAGATTTTAGTAGCGTGATTGTATATGGATAACTGTAGGTTTTAGTAGTGTGATTGTATATGGATAACTGTAGATTTTAGTAGTGTGATTGCATATGGATAACTGTAGATTATAGTAGTGTGATTGTATATGGATAACTGTAGGTTTTAGTAGTGTGATTGTATATGGATAACTGTAGGTTTTAGTAGTTTGACTGTATATGGATAACGAGATTTTAGTAGTGTGATTGTAGATGGATAACTGTAGGTTTTAGTAGTGTTATTGTATATGGATAACCGCAGGTTTTAGTAGTGTTATTGTATATGGATAACTGTAGGTTTTAGTAGTGTTATTGTATATGGATAACTGTAGGTTTTAGTAGTGTGATTGTATATGGATAACTGTTGGTTTTAGTAGTGTGATTTGTATATGGATAACTAGATTTTAGTAGTGATTGTATATGGATAACTGTAGGTTTTCGTAGTGTGATTGTATATGGATAACTGTTGGATTTAGTAGTGTGATTGTATATGGATAACTAGATTTTAGCAGTGATTGTATATGGATAACTGTAGGTTTTCGTAGTGTGATTGTATATGGATAACTGTTGGTTTTAGTAGTGTGATTGTATATGGATAACTGTTGGTTTTAGTAGTGTGATTGTATATGGATAACTGTAGGTTTTAGTAGTGTGATTGTATATGGATAACTGTAGATTTTAGTAGTGATTGTATATGGATAACTGTAGGTTTTAGTAGTGTGATTGTATTTGGATAATGGGATTTTAGTAGTGTGAATGTATATGGATAACTGTAGATTTTAGTAGTGTGATTGTATATGGATAACTGCAGGTTTTAGTAGTGTGATTGTATATGGATAACTGTAGGTTTTAGTAGTTTGATTGTATATGGATAACTGTAGGTTTTAGTAGTGTGATTGTATATGGATAACTGTAGGTTTTAGTAGTGTGATTGTATATGGATAACTGTAGATTTTAGTAGTGTGATTGCATATGGATAACTGTAGATTATAGTAGTGTGATTGTATATGGATAACTGTAGGTTTAAGTAGTGTGATTGTATATGGATAACTGTAGGTTTTAGTAGTTTGACTGTATATGGATAACTGGAGATTTTAGTAGTGTGATTGTAGATGGATAACTGTAGGTTTTAGTAGTGTTATTGTATATGGATAACCGCAGGTTTTAGTAGTGTTATTGTATATGGATAACTGTAGGTTTTAGTAGTGTTATTGTATATGGATAACTGTAGGTTTTAGTAGTGTGATTGTATATGGATAACTGTTGGTTTTATTAGTGTGATTGTATATGGATAACTAGATTTTAGTAGTGATTGTATATGGATAACTAGGTTTTCGTAGTGTGATTGTATATGGATAACTGTTGGATTTAGTAGTGTGATTGTATATGGATAACTAGATTTTAGCAGTGATTGTATATGGATAACTGTAGGTTTTCGTAGTGTGATTGTATATAGATAACTGCAGACTTTAGTAGTGTTATTGTATATGGACTGTAGGTTATAGTAGTGTGATTGTATATGGATAACTGTAGATTTTAGTAGTGTGATTGTATATGGATAACTAGATTTTAGTAGTGTGATTGTATATAGATAACTAGATTTTAGTAGTGATTGTATATGGATAACAGTCGGTTTTAGTAGTGTGATTGTATTTGGATAATGGGATATTTAGTAGTGTGAATGTATATGGATAACTGTAGATTTTAGTAGTGTGATTGTATATGGATAACTGCAGGTTTTAGTAGTGTGATTGTATATGGATAACTGTAGGTTTTAGTAGTGTGATTGCATTTGGATAACTGTAGATTTTAGTAGTGTGATTATATATGGATAACTGTAGATTTTAGTAGTGTGATTGTATATGGATAACTGTAGGTTTTAGTAGTGTGATTGTATATGGATAACTGTAGGTTTTAGTAGTTTCAATGTATATGGATAACTGGAGATTATAGTAGTGTGATTGTATATGGATAACTGGAGATTTTAGTAGTGTGATTGTATATGGATAACTGTAGGTTTTAGTAGTGTGATTGCATATGGATAACTGTAGATTTTAGTAGTGTGACTGCATATGGATAACTGTAGATTATAGTAGTGTGATTGTATATGGATAACTGTAGCTTTTAGTAGTGTGATTGTATATGGATAACTGTAGATTTTAGTAGTGTGATTGTATATGGATAACTAGATTTTAGTAGTGTGATTGTATATAGATAACTAGATTTTAGTAGTGATTGTATATGGATAACTGTAGGTTTTAGTAGTGTGATTGTATTTGTATAATGGGATTTTAGTAGTGTGAATGTATATGGATAACTGTAGATTTGAGTAGTGTGATTGTATATGGATAACTGCAGGTTTTAGTAGTGTGATTGTATATGGATAACTGTAGGTTTTAGTAGTTTGATTGTATATGGATAACTGTAGGTTTTAGTAGTGTGATTGTATATGGATAACTGTAGGTTTTAGTAGTTTGAATGTATATGGATAACTGGAGATTTTAGTAGTGTGATTTTATATGGATAACTGGAGATTTTAGTAGTGTGATTGTATATGGATAACTAAGTTTTAGTAGTGTGATTGTATATGGATAACTGTAGATTTTAGTAGTGTGATTGCATATGGATAACTGTAGATTATAGTAGTGTGATTGTATATGGATAACTAGCTTTTAGTAGTGTGATTGTATATGGATAACTGTAGGTTTTAGTAGTTTGACTGTATATGGATAACTGGAGATTTTAGTAGTGTGATTGTAGATGGAGAACTGTAGAATTTAATAGTGTAACTGTATATGGATAACTGTAGGTTTTAGTAGTGTGATTGTATATGGATAACTGTTGGTTTTAGTAGTGTGATTGTATATGGATAACTAGATTTTAGTAGTGATTGTATATGGATAACTGTAGGTTTTCGTAGTGTGATTGTATATAGATAACTGCAGATTCTAGTAGTGTTATTGTATATGGATAACTGTAGGTTATAGTAGTGTGATTGTATATGGATAACTGTAGATTTTAGTAATGTGATTGTATATGGATAACTAGATTTTAGTAGTGTGATTGTATATAGATAACTAGATTTTAGTAGTGATTGTATATGGATAACTGTAGATTTTAGTAGTGTGATTGTATTTGGATAATGGAATTTTAGTAGTGTGAATGTATATGGATAACTGTAGATTTTAGTAGTGCAATTGTATATGGATAACTGTAGATTTTAGTAGTGTGATTGTATATGGATAACTGTAGATTTTAGTAGTGTGAATGTATATGGATAACTGTAGATTTTAGTAGTGTGATTGTAGATGGATAACTCGATTTTAGTAGTGTGATTGTAGATGGAGAACTGTAGATCTTAGTAGTGTGATTGTATATGGCTAACTGTAGGTTTTAGTAGTATAATTGTATATGGATAATTGTAGATTTTAGTAGTGCTATTGTATATGGATAACTGTAGGTTTTAGTAGTGTTATTGTATATGGATAACTGTAGGTTTTAGTAGTTGGATTCTATATGGATAACTGGAGATTTTAGTAGTGTGATTGTATATGGATAACTGTAGGTTTTAGTAGTGTGATTGTATATGGATAACTGTAGATTTTATTAGTGTGATTGTATATGGATAACTGTAGGTTTAAGTAGTGTGATTGTATATGGATAACTGTAGGTTTTAGTAGTGTGATTGTATATGGATAACTGTAGGTTTTAGTAGTGTGATTGTATATGGATAACTGTTGGTTTTAGTAGTGTGATTGTATATGGATAACTAGATTTTTGTAGTGATTGTATATGGATAACTGTAAGTTTTCGTAGTGTGATTGTATATAGATAACTTCAGACTTTAGTAGTGTTATTGTATATGGACTGTAGGTTATAGTAGTGTGATTGTACAGTGAAGGAAATAAGTATTTGATCCCTTGCTGATTTTGTAGGTTTGCCCAAAATTATATATATTTATTTGCATTTTGCACAGAGAAATAAGTATTTGATCCCTTTGGCAAACAAGGCTTAATACTTGGTGGCAAAAGCCTTGTTTGCAACTACAGCAGTCAGATGTTTTTTGTAGTTGATGATGAGGTTTGCACACATGTTAGATGGAATTTTGGCCCACTCCTCTTTGCAGATCATCTGTAAATCATTAAGATTTCGAGGCTGTCGCTTGGCAACTCGGATCTTCAGCTCCCTCCATAAGTTTTCGATGGGATTAAGGTCTGGAGACTGACTAGGCCACACCATGACCTTAATGTGCTTCTTTTTGAGCCACTCCTTTGTTGCCTTGGCTGTATGTTTCGGGTCATTGTCGTGCTGGAAGACCCAGCCACGAGCCATTTTTAATGTCCTGGTGGAGGGAAGAAGGTTGTCACTCAGGATTTGACGGTACATGGCTCCATCCATTCTCCCATTGATGCGGTGAAGTAGTACTGTGCCCTTAGCAGAGAAACACTCCCAAAACATAATGTTTCCACCTCCATGCTTGACAGTGGGGACGGTGTTCTTTGGGTCATAGGCAGCATTTCTCTTCCTCCAAACATGGCGAGTTGAGTTAATGCCAAAGAGCTCAATTTTAGTCTCATCTGACCACAGCACCTTCCCCCAATCACTCTCAGAATCATCCAGATGTTCATTTGCAAACTTCAGATGGGCCTGTACATGTGCCTTCTTGAGCAGGGGGACCTTACGGGCACAGCAGGATTTTAATCCATTATGGCGTAATGTGTTACCAATGGTTTTCTTGGTGACTGTGGTCCCAGCTGCCTTGAGATCATTAACAAGTTCCCCCCGTGTAGTTTTCGGCTGAGCTCTCACCTTCCTCAGGATCAAGGATACCCCACGAAGTGAGATTTTGCATGGAGCCCCAGATTGATGTCGATTGACAGTCATTTTGTATGTCTTCCATTTTCTTACTATTGCACCAACAGTTGTCTCTTTCTCACCCAGCGTCATACTTATGGTTTTGTAGCCCATTCCAGCCTTGTGCAGGATCTATGATCTTGTCCCTGACATCCTTAGAAAGCTCTTTGGTCTTGCCCATGTTGTAGAGGTTAGAGTCAGACTGATTAATTGAGTCTGTGGACAGGAGTCTTTTATACAGGTGACCATTTAAGACAGCTGTCTTTAATGCAGGCACCAAGTTGATTTGAAGCGTGTAACTGGTCTGGAGGAGGCTAAACTCTTAATGGTTGGTAGGGGATCAAATACTTATTTCTCTGTGCAAAATGCAAATAAATATATATAATTTTGACTATGTGATTTTCTGTTTTTTTTATTAATATAATCTATCTCTCACTGGTAAAATTAACCTAGCCTAAAAATTCTAGACTGTTCATGTCTTTGACAGTGGGCAAACTTACAAAATCAGCAAGGGATCAAATACTTATTTCCTTCACTGTATATGGATAACTGTAGATTTTAGTAGTGTGATTGTATATGGATAACTAGATTTTAGTAGTGTGATTGTATATAGATAACTAGATTTTAGTAGTGATTGTATATGGATAACTGTAGGTTTTAGTAGTGTGATTGTATTTGGATAAAGGGATTTTAGTAGTGTGAATGTATATGGATAACTGTAGATTTTAGTAGTGTGATTGTATATGGATAACTGCAGGTTTTAGTAGTGTGATTGTATATGGATAACTGTAGGTTTTAGTAGTGTGATTGTATATGGATAACTGCAGGTTTTAGTAGTGTGATTGTATATGGATAACTGTAGGTTTTAGTAGTGTGATTGTATATGGATAACTGTAGATTTTAGTAGTGTGATTGCATATGGATAACTGTAGGTTTTAGTAGTTTCAATGTATATGGATAACTGGAGATTATAGTAGTGTGATTGTATATGGATAACTGGAGATTTTAGTAGTGTGATTGCATTTGGATAACTGTAGATTTTAGTAGTGTGATTATATATGGATAACTGTAGATTTTAGTAGTGTGATTGTATATGGATAACTGTAGATTTTAGTAGTGTGATTGTATATGGATAACTGTAGGTTTTAGTAGTTTCAATGTATATGGATAACTGGAGATTATAGTAGTGTGATTGTATATGGATAACTGTAGATTTTAGTAGTGTGATTATATATGGATAACTGTAGATTTTAGTAGTGTGATTGTATATGGATAACTGCAGGTTTTAGTAGTGTGATTGTATATGGATAACTGTAGGTTTTAGTAGTTTCAATGTATATGGATAACTGGAGATTATAGTAGTGTGATTGTATATGGATAACTGGAGATTTTAGTAGTGTGATTGTATATGGATAACTGTAGGTTTTAGTAGTGTGATTGCATATGGATAACTGTAGATTTTAGTAGTGTGATTGTATATGGATAACTGCAGATTTTAGTAGTGTGATTATATATGGATAACTGTAGGTTTTAGTAGTGTGATTGTATATGGATAACTGTAGATTTTAGTAGTGATTGTATATGGATAACTGTAGGTTTTAGTAGTGTGATTGTATTTGGATAATGGGATTTTAGTAGTGTGAATGTATATGGATAACTGTAGATTTTAGTAGTGTGATTGTATATGGATAACTGCAGGTTTTAGTAGTGTGATTGTATATGGATAACTGTAGGTTTTAGTAGTTTGATTGTATATGGATAACTGTAGGTTTTAGTAGTGTGATTGTATATGGATAACTGTAGGTTTTAGTAGTTTGATTGTATATGGATAACTGTAGGTTTTAGTAGTGTGATTGTAAATGGATAACTGTAGATTTTAGTAGTGTGATTGTATATGGATAACTGTAGATTATAGTAGTGTGATTGTATATGGATAACTGTAGGTTTTAGTAGTGTGATTGTATATGGATAACTGTAGGTTTTATTAGTTTGACTGTATATGGATAACTGGAGATTTTAGTAGTGTGATTGTATATGGATAACTGTAGGTTTTAGTAGTGTGATTGTATATGGATAACTGTAGATTTTAGTAGTGTGATTGCATATGGATAACTGTAGATTTTAGTAGTGTGATTGTATATGGATAACTGTAGATTTTATTAGTGTGATTGCATATGGATAACTGTAGGTTTTAGTAGTGTGATTGTATATGGATAACTGTAGATTTTAGTAGTGATTGTATATGGATAACTGTAGGTTTTAGTAGTGTGATTGTATATGGATAACTGTAGATTATAGTAGTGTGATTGTATATGGATAACTGTAGATTTTATTAGTGTGATTGTATATGGATAACTGTAGGTTTAAGTAGTGTGATTGTATATGGATAACTGTAGGTTTTAGTAGTGTGATTGTATATGGATAACTGTAGGTTTTAGTAGTGTGATTGTATATGGATAACTGTTGGTTTTAGTAGTGTGATTGTATATGGATAACTAGATTTTTGTAGTGATTGTATATGGATAACTGTAAGTTTTCGTAGTGTGATTGTATATAGATAACTTCAGACTTTAGTAGTGTTATTGTATATGGACTGTAGGTTATAGTAGTGTGATTGTACAGTGAAGGAAATAAGTATTTGATCCCTTGCTGATTTTGTAGGTTTGCCCAAAATTATATATATTTATTTGCATTTTGCACAGAGAAATAAGTATTTGATCCCTTTGGCAAACAAGGCTTAATACTTGGTGGCAAAAGCCTTGTTTGCAACTACAGCAGTCAGATGTTTTTTGTAGTTGATGATGAGGTTTGCACACATGTTAGATGGAATTTTGGCCCACTCCTCTTTGCAGATCATCTGTAAATCATTAAGATTTCGAGGCTGTCGCTTGGCAACTCGGATCTTCAGCTCCCTCCATAAGTTTTCGATGGGATTAAGGTCTGGAGACTGACTAGGCCACACCATGACCTTAATGTGCTTCTTTTTGAGCCACTCCTTTGTTGCCTTGGCTGTATGTTTCGGGTCATTGTCGTGCTGGAAGACCCAGCCACGAGCCATTTTTAATGTCCTGGTGGAGGGAAGAAGGTTGTCACTCAGGATTTGACGGTACATGGCTCCATCCATTCTCCCATTGATGCGGTGAAGTAGTACTGTGCCCTTAGCAGAGAAACACTCCCAAAACATAATGTTTCCACCTCCATGCTTGACAGTGGGGACGGTGTTCTTTGGGTCATAGGCAGCATTTCTCTTCCTCCAAACATGGCGAGTTGAGTTAATGCCAAAGAGCTCAATTTTAGTCTCATCTGACCACAGCACCTTCCCCCAATCACTCTCAGAATCATCCAGATGTTCATTTGCAAACTTCAGATGGGCCTGTACATGTGCCTTCTTGAGCAGGGGGACCTTACGGGCACAGCAGGATTTTAATCCATTATGGCGTAATGTGTTACCAATGGTTTTCTTGGTGACTGTGGTCCCAGCTGCCTTGAGATCATTAACAAGTTCCCCCCGTGTAGTTTTCGGCTGAGCTCTCACCTTCCTCAGGATCAAGGATACCCCACGAAGTGAGATTTTGCATGGAGCCCCAGATTGATGTCGATTGACAGTCATTTTGTATGTCTTCCATTTTCTTACTATTGCACCAACAGTTGTCTCTTTCTCACCCAGCGTCATACTTATGGTTTTGTAGCCCATTCCAGCCTTGTGCAGGATCTATGATCTTGTCCCTGACATCCTTAGAAAGCTCTTTGGTCTTGCCCATGTTGTAGAGGTTAGAGTCAGACTGATTAATTGAGTCTGTGGACAGGAGTCTTTTATACAGGTGACCATTTAAGACAGCTGTCTTTAATGCAGGCACCAAGTTGATTTGAAGCGTGTAACTGGTCTGGAGGAGGCTAAACTCTTAATGGTTGGTAGGGGATCAAATACTTATTTCTCTGTGCAAAATGCAAATAAATATATATAATTTTGACTATGTGATTTTCTGTTTTTTTTATTAATATAATCTATCTCTCACTGGTAAAATTAACCTAGCCTAAAAATTCTAGACTGTTCATGTCTTTGACAGTGGGCAAACTTACAAAATCAGCAAGGGATCAAATACTTATTTCCTTCACTGTATATGGATAACTGTAGATTTTAGTAGTGTGATTGTATATGGATAACTAGATTTTAGTAGTGTGATTGTATATAGATAACTAGATTTTAGTAGTGATTGTATATGGATAACTGTAGGTTTTAGTAGTGTGATTGTATTTGGATAAAGGGATTTTAGTAGTGTGAATGTATATGGATAACTGTAGATTTTAGTAGTGTGATTGTATATGGATAACTGCAGGTTTTAGTAGTGTGATTGTATATGGATAACTGTAGGTTTTAGTAGTGTGATTGTATATGGATAACTGCAGGTTTTAGTAGTGTGATTGTATATGGATAACTGTAGGTTTTAGTAGTGTGATTGTATATGGATAACTGTAGATTTTAGTAGTGTGATTGCATATGGATAACTGTAGGTTTTAGTAGTTTCAATGTATATGGATAACTGGAGATTATAGTAGTGTGATTGTATATGGATAACTGGAGATTTTAGTAGTGTGATTGCATTTGGATAACTGTAGATTTTAGTAGTGTGATTATATATGGATAACTGTAGATTTTAGTAGTGTGATTGTATATGGATAACTGTAGATTTTAGTAGTGTGATTGTATATGGATAACTGTAGGTTTTAGTAGTTTCAATGTATATGGATAACTGGAGATTATAGTAGTGTGATTGTATATGGATAACTGTAGATTTTAGTAGTGTGATTATATATGGATAACTGTAGATTTTAGTAGTGTGATTGTATATGGATAACTGCAGGTTTTAGTAGTGTGATTGTATATGGATAACTGTAGGTTTTAGTAGTTTCAATGTATATGGATAACTGGAGATTATAGTAGTGTGATTGTATATGGATAACTGGAGATTTTAGTAGTGTGATTGTATATGGATAACTGTAGGTTTTAGTAGTGTGATTGCATATGGATAACTGTAGATTTTAGTAGTGTGATTGTATATGGATAACTGCAGATTTTAGTAGTGTGATTATATATGGATAACTGTAGGTTTTAGTAGTGTGATTGTATATGGATAACTGTAGATTTTAGTAGTGATTGTATATGGATAACTGTAGGTTTTAGTAGTGTGATTGTATTTGGATAATGGGATTTTAGTAGTGTGAATGTATATGGATAACTGTAGATTTTAGTAGTGTGATTGTATATGGATAACTGCAGGTTTTAGTAGTGTGATTGTATATGGATAACTGTAGGTTTTAGTAGTTTGATTGTATATGGATAACTGTAGGTTTTAGTAGTGTGATTGTATATGGATAACTGTAGGTTTTAGTAGTTTGATTGTATATGGATAACTGTAGGTTTTAGTAGTGTGATTGTAAATGGATAACTGTAGATTTTAGTAGTGTGATTGTATATGGATAACTGTAGATTATAGTAGTGTGATTGTATATGGATAACTGTAGGTTTTAGTAGTGTGATTGTATATGGATAACTGTAGGTTTTATTAGTTTGACTGTATATGGATAACTGGAGATTTTAGTAGTGTGATTGTATATGGATAACTGTAGGTTTTAGTAGTGTGATTGTATATGGATAACTGTAGATTTTAGTAGTGTGATTGCATATGGATAACTGTAGATTTTAGTAGTGTGATTGTATATGGATAACTGTAGATTTTATTAGTGTGATTGCATATGGATAACTGTAGGTTTTAGTAGTGTGATTGTATATGGATAACTGTAGATTTTAGTAGTGATTGTATATGGATAACTGTAGGTTTTAGTAGTGTGATTGTATATGGATAACTGTAGATTATAGTAGTGTGATTGTATATGGATAACTGTAGGTTTTAGTAGTGTGATTGTATATGGATAACTGTAGGTTTTAGTAGTTTGACTGTATATGGATAACTGGAGATTTTAGTAGTGTGATTGTATATGGATAACTGTAGGTTTTAGTAGTGTGATTGTATATGGATAACTGTAGATTTTAGTAGTGTGATTGCATATGGATAACTGTAGATTTTAGTAGTGTGATTGTATATGGATAACTGTAGATTTTATTAGTGTGATTGCATATGGATAACTGTAGGTTTTAGTAGTGTGATTGTATATGGATAACTGTAGATTTTAGTAGTGATTGTATATGGATAACTGTAGGTTTTAGTAGTGTGATTGTATTTGGATAATGGGATTTTAGTAGTTTGAATGTATATGGATAACTGTAGATTTTAGTAGTGTGATTGTATATGGATAACTGCAGGTTTTAGTAGTGTCCATATACTGGATAACTGTAGGTTTTAGTAGTGTGATTGCATATGGATAACTGTAGATTATAGTAGTGTGATTGTATATGGAGTAGTGTTATTGTATATGGATAACTGGAGATTTTAGTAGTGTGATTGTATATGGATAACTGTAGGTTTTAGTAGTGTGATTGTATATGGATAACTGTAGATTTTAGTAGTGTGATTGCATATGGATAACTGTAGATTTTAGTAGTGTGATTGTATATGGATAACTGTAGATTTTATTAGTGTGATTGCATATGGATAACTGTAGGTTTTAGTAGTGTGATTGTATATGGATAACTGTAGATTTTAGTAGTGATTGTATATGGATAACTGTAGGTTTTAGTAGTGTGATTGTATATGGATAACTGTAGATTATAGTAGTGTGATTGTATATGGATAACTGTAGGTTTTAGTAGTGTGATTGTATATGGATAACTGTAGGTTTTAGTAGTTTGACTGTATATGGATAACTGGAGATTTTAGTAGTGTGATTGTATATGGATAACTGTAGGTTTTAGTAGTGTGATTGTATATGGATAACTGTAGATTTTAGTAGTGTGATTGCATATGGATAACTGTAGATTTTAGTAGTGTGATTGTATATGGATAACTGTAGATTTTATTAGTGTGATTGCATATGGATAACTGTAGGTTTTAGTAGTGTGATTGTATATGGATAACTGTAGATTTTAGTAGTGATTGTATATGGATAACTGTAGGTTTTAGTAGTGTGATTGTATTTGGATAATGGGATTTTAGTAGTGTGAATGTATATGGATAACTGCAGGTTTTAGTAGTGTCCATATACTGGATAACTGTAGGTTTTAGTAGTTTGAATGTATATGGATAACTGGAGATTTTAGTAGTGTG
Organism: Rhinoderma darwinii; assembly: GCF_050947455.1. NCBI lineage: Eukaryota > Metazoa > Chordata > Amphibia > Anura > Rhinodermatidae > Rhinoderma > Rhinoderma darwinii. The sequence continues at coordinate 37,735,766 of NC_134698.1, forward strand.
ATTGTATATGGATAACTGGAGATTTTAGTAGTGTGATTGTATATGGATAACTGTAGGTTTTAGTAGTGTGATTGTATATGGATAACTGTAGATTTTAGTAGTGTGATTGCATATGGATAACTGTAGATTATAGTAGTGTGATTGTATATGGAGTAGTGTTATTGTATATGGATAACTGTAGGTTTTAGTACTGTTGTATATGGATAACTGTAGATTTTAGTAGTGTGAATGTATATGGATAACTGTAGGTTTTAGTAGTGTGATTGTATATGGATAACTGTAGATTTTAGTAGTGATTGTATATGGGTAACTGTAGGTTTTAGTAGTGTGATTGTATTTGGATAATGGGATTTTAGTAGTGTAAATGTATATGGATAACTGTAGATTTTAGTAGTGTGATTGTATATGGATAACTGCAGGTTTTAGTAGTGTCCATATACTGGATAACTGTAGGTTTTAGTAGTTTGAATGTATATGGATAACTGGAGATTTTAGTAGTGTGATTGTATATGGATAACTGGAGATTTTAGTAGTGTGATTGTATATGGATAACTGTAGGTTTTAGTAGTGTGATTGTAGATGGAGAACTGTAGGTTTTAGTAGTGTGATTGTATATGGATAACTGGAGATTTTAGTAGTGTGATTGTATATGGATAACTGTAGGTTTTAGTAGTGTGATTGTATATGGATAACTGTAGATTTTAGTAGTGTGATTGCATATGGATAACTGTAGATTATAGTAGTGTGATTGTATATGGATAACTGTAGGTTTTAGTAGTGTGATTGTATATGGATAACTGTAGGTTTTAGTAGTTTGACTGTATATGGATAACTGGAGATTTTAGTAGTGTAATTGTATATGGATAACTGGAGATTTTAGTAGTGTGATTGTATATGGATAACTGTAGATCTTAGTAGTGTGATTGTAGATGGAGAACTGTAGATCTTAGTAGTGTGATTGTAGATGGAGAACTGTAGATCTTAGTAGTGTGATTGTAGATGGAGAACTGTAGATCTTAGTATTGTGATTGTAGATGGAGAACTGTAGATCTTAGTAGTGTGATTGTATATGGATAACTGTAGATTTTAGTAGTGTGATTGCATATGGATAACTGTAGATTATAGTAGTGTGATTGTATATGGATAACTGTAGGTTTTAGTAGTGTGATTGTATATGGATAACTGTAGATTTTAGTAGTGTGATTGCATATGGATAACTGTAGATTATAGTAGTGTGATTGTATATGGATAACTGTAGGTTTTAGTAGTGTGATTGTATATGGATAACTGTAGGTTTTAGTAGTTTGACTGTATATGGATAACTGGAGATTTTAGTAGTGTAATTGTATATGGATAACTGGAGATTTTAGTAGTGATTGTATATGGATAACTGTAGATCTTAGTAGTGTGATTGTAGATGGAGAACTGTAGATCTTAGTAGTGTGATTGTAGATGGAGAACTGTAGATCTTAGTAGTGTGATTGTAGATGGAGAACTTTATATCTTAGTAGTGTGATTGTATATGGATAACAGGGGATTTCAGTAGTGTGATATTATATGAGCCACGAGATATTTTAATAGTATGATAAAACACAGCTAGCTATGGCCTCTTTTTCACCTTTCTCAACAATCAGCCGGCATGTTTGCTTTCCTCTGTATCTTCTCCTCATTTCACCTTCTCCTCACACACTTACCAAGCTGTCCGTCCGCCCTTGCTGGCTGCTCTGATGTATTTACTACGCTCTTCCTATGTCTCGCCCTCCCCAGCACACACATTCCCCTCTTCCCCAATGCATTTACTACTGTCAGCTGAGATGGCTACATGCTCAACCGGGATTCCGCAATGGCGGATGACACACCCACTACCACGCCGTCTCCTGGTTACTTGATCACGCCCACACGTGCCTAAGCCAATTGCCGTCCAGCTCCGTGGGTCCCACGAGAACGTGCATACATGCCCACCCTCTAGGCTATGGCTACCGGCTGTAAACTGCAGTATAAGCCACGCCCGGCTTGTGGAAACCACTCATTCTGCACGTAGAGAGGTGTATAGGGCTGGCGAGAGCGGGGGCTGGATATGCCTATAGAGACACGTAGCTGAGCCCTTATAAAGCTCCATACACGAGACGTACAGTAAAGCTGCTCGGGATGATATTTATATTGGCACCTAAGATGGGCACAACAAACTAAGTTCCCTCATAACCTGGGTTTATGTAGCATTTACATTTGGTGTGAATGCTACTTTATTGTAAACCAGGCATGCCAAAGGCCATCCTTCTTATAGGTTCTTTGCTTTGAGCTATTTGTGGTGGCACAATGTTCTACAGGAGGTTCTGAACTGATTGTGCCCACTCTAGAGCTCTCTTCTTGCCAAGCAATGCCCTTTGACCTTGAGAAGCTGGCACTAGAGCACATTGCACCCCGCTTGCTCTCCTATGGTTACTGTTTTCTGGATCACATCCTAGGAGAAGAATTGGGGGATCAAGTGCTGGAGCAGGTCAGACGTTTGCACCAAGATGGAGCACTGAAGGATGGACAGCTGGCAGGGCATCTCCGAGGAGTCTCCAAAAGGCACCTGCGAGGGGACAATATTGCATGGATTGCTGGCACGGAGGAAGGATGCGAAGCCATTGGACTGGTTCTTTCTGTAATTGATCGACTAGTGGTGTTGTGTGGAAACCATTTGGGCCAGTACTATGTGAAGGAGAGGTCCAAGGTGAGACCTTCTTAGCCTAGTTCCACCACGCCGGGGGACCATCTGACATTGTCAACATTTAGTTTTGTTGTAAAAAAGAGTTGGTCAAATAGTTGTCATAAATCCATTGTTGACCATCAATTTCTTTGGTAGCCCTCTGCATTTTTCTTTTGAGCTCCCCACTATATGTGTCATGGTTTCACTCTGTTGACCCCCTGGTATTTACTCCACCTACTTTGCCCATTTTGATCTGTCCCAATATATGATGCAATCCTGGGCTGATCAGTTTCTGTATAATCTGACTCATCTGCTTTGCTCCCTGCCTGGATAATATATATATATATATATATATATATATATATATATATATATATATATATATATATATATATATATATATATATATATATTACTGGCTCTTGTACCCCCTGGTCTGTTACCCCCAATTTTGTTGATTCCCATTTCAGACTGCAGTGTTTCGTGGCTATCATTGTAGTGCTAGAAACTTTCATTCATTGCATGAGGTTCAGTCCGGGTCTCCACCACCCTTGTAGGGCATACTGTATTGCTGCTGCCATCCTCTTTTCTGCATATTCATTTGGCCATATTGATAAAGCAGGGCTAATGACGGTATTCTAGGCAACACTCTTTCGTTTCACCCATAATCTAACCCTACCGTCCATGCTTATTAATGTCCCTTTTTATAGAAGTATTTGCATAGCCAGTAAAAATACTCAGCACGTCTGAACTAACATGGAGCTTGGTTGTACAGTTGCACTGCAGTGAAGACAGAGAAGTCGCGTTTTCAGCAAAATGAATACAGCTCCAATACAGTCTCTTTAATGTGACACTGACGGTAATTCCACAAGCACATATCCAAGAGCAATGCTCTGT